>NC_092629.1:86457262-86757262 GCF_039555335.1 Amphiura filiformis
ATTACCCGATGAGGGCCGATCGTTCCATGATGTGCGACAGAAGAAACTGCTACGCACATACCGCATATTTTTATGGTCTTTTGCACAAACGCCAAGACAAGCAACACTATTTCGTGTAGCATGCAACGCTGGCGTGATTGTTAGATACGCATGATCGAACATTGGCCCTCATGAATATGCGAGAATTCACAGCATACAATGCACAGGGACTTTGACTGTTGGAAAATAGTCTGTATTAGTCTATGGCTGGTGGACACATGGGTGCAATTTATAAAGACAAAAAAAAAGCTACCTCTACGCATAGACTGCACTAGTGAATAAGCAGTACAGCATATTTTTAGCTTTTTACATGTAGGTCCACAACTATTAGAATGTTGGGATTCATCTTCCTTATTTTATGGACATTGGCAAAGCAATCTCTCTTCATTACAGGTAATGCAGTAATCTTTACACCGCAATGTCTGAGGCAGTAAAAATGTAAATAATAGGTTTGGCAGTTCTTCACCCATTATTCACATTTTCACTGCCTTTAATATAAATTTTACATTGCATTTTTACTCCCTCTGTGGAAGACTTCAGCTAAATCTTCCACAGGGAGAGTGTGGATTTCAGAATGAATGGAATAGTCCAATGCAGTGCAGACATAAATATTTACTTAGATCTTTATTAAGCTGGATTTTTGCTGTTTTTTTATTTTTTTTATTATTACAATCAAAACTATCAAAGCATCAAAAATGGCTAACATACATGATTTTGTTTCATAGAAAGATTAAAAAAAACCAGTGCACTTAAATTCCCAAATGATAGCATAGGAAAATTGCCACAAGGCATCCAGGGTCGTGAGCCAGTTGACCCAGCAACTGGTTCAGTGGCTCATTTAATAAGAAAAGGGGAACTGAGATACAACTTATCTCACACATGGGACAAGACGATCCCTAGAAGCTATAGCGGGTGTCACATGACCAGCTAGGCGGGTCAGTTGCCTGAAGTCGGAAAGTTGAAAAAATGCAAGTTCCAGTATTTGATTTAATTCAAAACTTTGTGGATCACGCTTTCTTTGTTACGAACTACTGATCGAAATGATCACAACACAAATCTGTGGCATATCATAATTCGTGTATGAGCCCAGGCTTGAACCAGTAATACCAATGTGTGCACTATGGCAGCAAATTCCAGTTGAAATCCATACACCCCTGTGGAAGACATGCCCTTAATCTTCCAAACAATGGGTGTAGATTTCAAAAAGAGTCACCTACATGTATTTAGGTAGCCCTCATTTGAAATTCACACTCCCTGTGTGGAAGATTAAGGTCATGTCTTCCATAGGGGGTGTATCATGGACTTCAACTGGAATAGTCCATAAGGACTGACATCACCACTAAGCTTGTGAAGCAATAAACAACTGAATCCCAGTTGTTTCTTCTGCACCATGCATGCTAACAGAAACCTAGCAACATTGATCCAGCTTAATACAACAACAAGACACCATTTAACATTCAACATCGTAAGAACACTAAAATCTACATACACTTTATATAAGGGGGACCAACCAAAACGAGTCCAAATCAATCTACTCGGATTTTAGATGTTTATCTTCCGTGGCAGGTTGATCAAGTAAGGCCCTTTTTTCATCATCCCCTTCTAACCCAGCCACAGGCTCTTTTTCGTCTTCATTCATCGAATCCTCATCATCTTCGTCGTCTTGTTCTTCGTCATGGAGATCGACCGTCCACATGCAATAGCACATAGTGCCGATTACGAGCGTGGGAATGCCTATGATGACGGTGGTTAAGATGGGGGCTTCCATCCACATAGACTGAAAGGAAAGGTAGTGGTTAAATAGGTGTAAATATACTGGGGTACCCATCAGAAGGGATGGGTGCCTCTCCCCCCATTGGAGGGGATGGGTGCCCACCAGAGAGGAGTCAAGAATGTAGATAGGGTGGTAGTGATGAAAGGAAAGGTAGTGGTTAAATAGGTGTAAATATACTGGGATACCCATCAGAGGGGATGTGTGCCTCTCCCCCATTGGAGGGGATGGGTGGCCCACCCCCTCCCCATTGGAGGGGACGGGTGGCCTACCCCCTCCCCATTGGATGGGATGGGTGCCTCCCAGGAGAGTCAAGAATTAAGATAGGGTAGTGGTGAATGGAAAGGTAGTAGTTAAATAGGTGTAAATATACTGGGATACCCATCAGAGGGGATAGGTGGCCCCTCCCCATTGGAAGGGATGGGTGGCCCACCCCCTCCCCATTGGAGGGGATGACCAAAAGGAAGATGCACATCACAAATGGTCAATTTTGTCCCAGTATTTCCAGCTGGGGGACACCTTTCCCTGTATGCTACTCCCTCAGACAACTAACTTCCCTGCTGCTACACCCCCCCCTGGTGGCTACACCACTGATGGGAGAATATCAAGAATGGAAGAGGATGAAGGACAAAGCAAGGAGGATAGAAGTGATGGTTGGTTCCTAGTTGCGGAGGCAGAAGTGGTGATGATGGTGATGATGATGGTGACAGTGATGGTTGGTAGTGATGGTGGTAGGGGTGGTCATGTGTTGGGCTTGTAATCTATGTCTAACCAAAATATCTTGGAGTGACCAGTAATGTATGGTAGTCTCTTTAGGACAGAAATGGCAGCTGTCTACCAAGTACTGTAAATTTAGGCTATTCCAGTTGAAATCCATATACCCCCTATGGAAGATACAACCTTAATCTCCCGGAGTGTGAATTTCATATGGGGTTACCTGAATGGGTGACTCCATTTGAAATCTACACTCCCTGTATAGACGATTCACGTCATGTCTTCCATAGGGGGTGTATGGCTTTCAACTTGAATAGTCCTATATGATTAAAATATGATCTGCTATTATCCGAGGCAGAATTAAAAAGACTCGTTTGTGTCTGACGTCAGTATCAATAAAACTCCCCGCGAACCTTGTTTGGTTAGTAGCATGTAAAAGGAGGGCCGACTCATCGGTGCCTTCATCGAAGAAAAGGAATCACAGAAAATTATGGTATTTCTACAAGGCAAAAAGCAACTTTTCAAGGCATTGCTGACATGGTGCCTTCAGGAAGGAAAGTTTCCTATTACTAAGACCTAACCTTTGAGATGGTTTGTATATTTGAAGGTGCAAAATTAACCCTACGGCACGCTGTTTTACCATCGCGTTCAGAAACTCAATCATCACAACATCCGTAAACAAACTGTGCCAAGTTTAATTGACAGATGATGTCAGACGCATACTAGTCTTATTAATTCTGTCTTTGATTATAGTAACAAATTTAAATTAACTTTTATTCCACAAGCGAGAACCGCCGAGAGGAATGGAACAATACATCTGTCACGGAGTGATTCAATCTTGATCATTACCCGAGTTTAAGATGGTTAAGGGGGTACTACACCCCTGCCCAATTTTTTGCCTATTTTTGCATTTTTCTCAAAAATTATAGCGCATTGGTGACAGGTAAAATATTTATATTATAGGGCAAGGTCTACAACTACTGCACTGGGAATTTTATTTCAGCACAGTCAACAGTTGTGGAGTTACAGTCAAAAATGAGGGAAAACCAATATTTGATCAATAAATCAATAACTACTTGCCTTGAGTTGCTGAATTTTTAGTGCAGTAGTTGTTGTCCTTGCCCCTATAATATACATATCTTACTTGTCACCAATGCGCTATAACTTTTGAGAAAAATGCAAAAATAGGCACAAAATTGGGCAGGGGTGTAGTACCCCCCTTAACATCTTTTATATCACTCGTACATAAATTCAATATTTCAAGAACATTTCATACTTTGCAACACAACATGAAGTTCTACCAAATTTGTATCCAAATTTACCTGTAATATAATGGACACACCCAATGGGGTACAAGTAACCTACGCGTAAATCCCGCCTGTAATTAAAGACAAGAGATAAAAAGAATTTATCGCGTCTGATGTCACTGTCAATTACGATCCTTGATTGGTTAACACAGGTTAATAGCGCGTAAAAGGAAGGTCGATTTATCTGGTGCTGATCGGAGAAAAGGAATAGCAGTGAATGGCGAAAATTATGTACTTTTACAAGGCAAAAAGCAACTTTTCTAGGCATTGTTGACATGGTGCCTTTGCCAAAGAAAGTTTCCTGCTATAAAGACCTAACTTTTGAGATGGTTTGCATGTTTGAAAGTGCAAAATTAACAATAAGGCGGCCGGTTATACCGCCGCATTCAGCAAGTCATCATCACGACACTTGTAAACAAACCGTGCTCGAATTTTGATTGACAGATGACGTCAGACGCGATAAATTCTTTTTATCATTGTTTTTAATTATAGTAGCCCTCTTCCCTGCACATACAGAACATGCATATCTGACAAAGGCTTGGAGGTGTGTTACATATTGTGCAGCATAAGTATCGTTGGAATGGTTAAACCAATCAAACGGCATTAGGAGATGATAAATATACCAAATGGTAATCGACCAATGAACTGTCTAGAATTTATGTACGAGTGATATAATATTAATTATCAACTACTTTATTGTCTTGGGTGTGACAATTGGCTATTCCAGTTGAAATCCATACGCCCCAACTTACACGGGGTGTAGATCTCAAATGGAATCACCCATTCAGGTAACCACATGCCCTGTATGGGAGATTATGTGCATGTCTTCCATTGGGGGTGTATGGATTTCGACTAGAATAGCCAAATTCATGGCCATTTTAATTATTTCCAGCACAAATAATTATACAGGGGATAAATTTAACCTTACTTGACCTTTGACCTGCCACAGAAGATTGATAACCAGCATGCTCATTCTAAAATTACTATTAGTACAATATTGAAAATGCTCTACATCGTGTGTAGCCTTACAACTAATCACAATTACGCTAGTGAATATAAAGGTGCATCATCTTGTTTATTTAGTTGCTCTGAAGATGGCACTCGCTAGAGTTCTGAAAGCTCAGCCCTCTCAAAAGGACTTCTCTAGGGAAAGATCAAACCTTACTCAAACTAATCACACTTTTGAACAGTCAACTCTCTTAAAATCATCTTGATTATTTGAATCTTTTTGATCTTAAATACAGATTTAATGTTAGGTATCATTATTAACAGTTATGAAGAGTCAGGAAAAAAAAGATCAATAATAGTATTACATGTACCTGTTATTTGTTATTAATGTTTGATTGTTCTTTTTAGACTGATCATAACCTTGACATGTAGGAAAATAGACTGTAGTAAAGAATGCTGACCCTAAATTTGGAAATTACAGAAAAAGTTTGTTTTTCCCTTTACTGATTTTTTGACATCCTAAGCTACACCACAGGTTTGTTAAACGGTCTCTTTACATTTCTAATCGGTTTTAAAACAGTGATACAATAATGAAATATTATTACAATTAATATTAATTTCAGAAAAAAATCTATCCCACAAATACACACCCATTTGCAGCGACAAGTGTACAGGAAGAAGGACAATGTCAGGAACTCAATAAAACTTTTTAAAAGTTTGAAAACTTATTAATAATAATAAACAAAGCAAACTTGATTCTAGCACCTATTATTTGCAACTGCAAACAGATTATAAGAATACTATTTACAGGAGAAGGGTGAATTAAGAATCAATCAAAATCCTTGATATTTGAGACATATCATTAGCAACAGGTTATTTGTCAATAATTTTAAGAGAGATGGATGATAAACACTTTGTGAAAGTTTTGCACGAATCTTACAGGGAGTCAATAAATGGATGCCAAAAGAATAGTGTTTATTTCAAAACTGTTTGGACTCAAGTGATGTTACATTTCAGTAGCGGGTCTAGGGGGTTATTCAAGGGGTGCTGTCCCCATACCCTGAAATCAGCCCACTTTTGACCATTTTTTGGGGTCCTCAAAGCACCTCCGTCCCTTGTATTTTGATCATCTTGGATCTGTGCACGGTACCAATGAAATGTTTTGTTAGACTAATTCCAATCAGCCGTCTACACTTCGCATGTACTGTGTATGCTTCGTAGTGACGACTGATTATCTTACAGCCCATATCATGACGGACTTCTGAAAACTATTCAATGCGACTTTGGTTGTGCGCCGTAGCGCGACTGACTAACGGCGCCCGTGTACCAGCGTCGCTGTACCGCGCCCGCTGTGACAAGATCGCGCTCTGAACTTCTAAAAACAACAAACTCGGTCAAAAGGTCAATTTGGACACAACTGCGCATGCTCTATGCCACAGGAATCCTGTTGCAAAATCCGTCACTTTTTTTCCACGTAGTTTTCTCAGTCGTCAATCCAGGCGGTTGACGACTGAGGGCAGCAGTCTAATGTTTTGTCAAGAGGTGGTGTGGGATAAAAATAATTAAACCAGGTATGCATAATTTTGGCCCATTATATTAACATCTCAAAAAAAGTAACTAGCCCCCTTAAATAATGACCATTATTCAAAAACGGGTGATTGTGTTACAAATTTGTAGAATGAGTTGGAAGCAGAATTTATTTCTGTATATTTTGACACCTCATTTGTAGCAATTGACTAAATATTGATGTCACAGCATACATCTAAATCAATGTAATCCAAGATTTGAAAGTTGCAGTAAATTGTATTGATTTTGTATTCAGTGTAATGGAAGGAAATCTGTGTATCTGAGTGTTTTTGTTTTGTTAAAATTTGTATGTAAGTGCAACTTTCAAATCTGGACCTCACTACATTAAATTGAGCGATGTTTTATTGTTTTCTGGGCTATCGTATCAAATGAGGTGTCAAAATGCTTGAAATATATTCTGCTTCAACGCTTTTTACAGATTTGTAATACAATAGCCCCTTTTGAATAATGGCCATTATTTAAGGGGGCTAGTTACTTTTTTTGAGATGTTTATTACATTTCTATTGCGATAGATCAGTATGTCTCAAATTATTCCAAGGATTTTGGGGAAAAGTGCAGCACTATTTAAGAAGGATAGAAAAATGAAGGAAGAATCATGCAGTTTAAGTGTATTATGATGTTATATAACAAAGTCTTAGAAAACCAGAATGGTCATGTCCAGTGTTCGAATTAGGCCTCAAAAAGTTACAGGCCAGCCGGGCTTGACCTTAAAAAGTTACCGACCAGCCGGGCCGGCAACTAGATGCCAGTCAGAAAAGTTACCTGCCAGACCAAAAAGTTACAGGCCAATGGCCGGCTGACCGGCCCTATATCGAACGCTGGTAATGTCTACTTTCAGGTACTAGGATTTGGTCCACCATTGGGCTAGCTATTCCAGTTGAAATCCAAACAACCCCCTATGGAAAACGTGACCTTAATTAATCTAACAATTCTGTCAAGTAGAATTGGATCGAGAAGCTCTAGTATTTTGACTAGAATTTCTGATTTTTTTCAGAAAGAATCAAACTTTTAAACTTGAAATATCAATTTTGTACATTGCCAGTTCTGGTTTTAAGCCCTCGATAATGGGCTATTCCAGTTAAAATTCATATACCCTGTATGGAAAACATGGCCATAATATTCCACACAGGGAGTGTGAATTTCAAATGAGGTTACCTGAATGGGAGACTCCATTTGAAATCTTCACCCCTTGTGTGGAAGATTAAGGTCATGTCTTCCATAGGGGTGTACATGTATGGAATTCAACTGGAATAGCTCAAATAAACTTGGTATTTTTATACTTACAACTACACTTTTGACTATGTCGTATAAAACCCTGTAGATTTTCCTAAATATACTATTGCCACCAAACCCCTGGAAATGAAAACAAAACATAAGAAACATATGAGTCATTAATTATCATATTCTTAGCCAGTGGGAGTGGTCTAGTTACAACAGGTCTTGCCGTCTAGATTTGAAAGGTGAGTGGTCAATCGCTCACAAGCATGATGCCAGGCGAGTTGTCAAAACACTTTCTATATGTAATGGTCGAATCACTCTCTACATGTAGGTCTGAAAGATCATTCAAACATGAAATATCTATGGACTGTTGATACCCTATCTTATATTGAAAGTGCTGAAATTTGAATGTAAATTGGGTGATGGATTCGCAGAGAGCGATAATTAGTGTCTATGGCGAGTGGAAAATGAGTGGAACTGAGTTTGGGCAAGCAATGGTGAGCGAGATCTATCGTTCGCCTCAAACGGCAAGGCTTGTACATACATACATACATTAAAATTTAAATATTTCTGTAGCGCTGTTAAATTTGGAAAAAAGCACTCAAAGACAAAAACAAAGCAAAAGAACAACATGAGAAAAAAATCAATGAGAACTGCCTGTGAAAGAAAGGCTACATAATTTGAGGAAATAAATATGACTTCAGAATCTTCGTGAAAATTAGGAGTCTATTCCAGGAGCCAAGCGTAACATAGGAAAAGGTCCTGAGTTCAGCTGACATAAAGGTTTTGATATTGTGCTCAGTCAGGAGGTGGTATCAACGGCAGAACACAGGCCAGCACACGCAACACAATCAGACAGGTACTTAAAAACATTCTTGATGAGGTGTTTGAACAGAGTAACACTAGTTCGTAGACACATAACCTGACTGGACAATCGCATGATTTCGGGTTATCGTCTATCAGGCCATAGACGACCCTACGTCATTATGAGTATTGATAACGCATGCCCGCTTGTAGAGGTGAGCGTATGCAGCACTTTGTATGCAAAGACCTAGTGCGTAAATAGTCCCATGCGTTTGCAGTATGCACAACTGAAGATGTGAAGTTGTAAACAAGTTTTGTTCATTTTAGAACAATGGGATGGAGCTTTTATGACAGTAAGGCGATCTTTTCTTTTAGACCACCCAAGCTATATATACGGTTAAAATAACGAATTTATCAAATTAAACTTTCGCATCAAGGTTAAACATGTTCTAAGCTAAACAAACATACCTTTTATTTCACCGAACAAGCTTTATTTTGTTCTAAAAATCCATGTTTTTAACACAACTTTTGGCGTAAAAGAGCTGAATACAAAACCTGTGATGCAAACTCCAAAACTTTCGTGTAGCACAAGCACTTGATGTACGCTCGTTTTGACGGTGATTTACGCTCGCGTATTAAGCATTTTCAGGCGTGTTTGAGTGTTTTACTGCAGGACGCAATTTTGCATTTATTCAAGATGGTGAATTTCTCGAAAAACACAATGGATTTTTCTTTAAATAAATCCCTCATTTCACAAATTTCCACTCATCTGATGATATTTTTATTTGACGGAAGTGATGCTGATTTTATGAAGGTATGTTTCTTGTTTTTCCGATAATTTTTAAATTGTTTTTTGAGACAAAAACTTCCTAGCAGAATAGCCATTTTCACTTGTTTTCAAAAAGTTGTTTTAACCTTGTTTTTTACCCCATAATTTCCCTCATTTATCGAAACCCTGCCCTCCTTCCAATACATTAAACACATTCAAAGTGTTTGGCAACTGTTTAACCTTGATGTAAAAGTAAACCTTGATGGAAAAGTAATAATTTAGTCCCTATATAGCGAGGGTGGTCTAAAGGAAAAGATCCCTGACAGTAACATAATTTTTGCTCAATAAAATAGTTTATTATAGTTATTAAAATAATATTTTAACTGTCTAAGAATGAGAATAAACAATAGGAATTTTTGTTTTATCTATCCTCTACCGTGTGATAGACGACAGACAGGTCCAATATTTTATCATAGCGGATCAATTCCATAAAATATTGGACCTGCCCATCATCAACACCACCAGTAAGTATCCAATACGATAAAATATTGGACCTGCCTGTTGTCTATCAATCGGTAGAGGATAGTAAAAGCAAAAATTCCTATCATTTATTCTCTAGTTCAGGGTTCCTGCACCTTTAAGCCTTAAAAAATTCAAGGACTTTTCAAGGACTTTCTAGGTCCAAAAGCATGATTTTCAAGGACTTACCACAACACAAAATTCATGATGCGGCTCTCCAGGTGGCACATATTAACAAAAGTGACCGCTCCTCTCCACTCCCCAAATTTTGTCAAAATTATATAAAATTCCAATTTTCAAGGACTTTCAAGCACCTTGTGCAAATTTCCAGGACTTTTGAGGCCTTGAAGAGGTGTTTTCAAATTCAAGGACTTTCAAGGACCGCAAGAACCCTGCTAGTTTCTTACCTTGGGCAAGTTACCATCAATGGGACAATGATCTCGGAGCAACGGACGGACATACGGTAAGTATATATAACCTCTTACCTGCAAGTTAAAGCCATATTGTAACATTCTCATCAAAATTAGATTCATATTTATTTTCCACCAAATGTTAGTTTTGACTGTTAGATAATGTCCCGTTTAATTTTTAGCGGAACAGACGAGGAAAACAAAGAAAATCGCAATTAATTCCAGCGCCGGTGTTGCCAATCGTGTCATTCATTCGATCATGACTGAGGTCGGTCCTGTTGATGTGTTATGACCATCCCGTACACCATGTGCGGACAGTGTGACCAACACAGCACAAGCGTTCGACTAATATTTCAATTGTATGAATAAAGCGACAGGATACATACACTGGCGAAGTGACGTAATAAATCGGATTAACTACCATAGCAATACATGTAAGTGAAAACAATTTTGAATATATCGCGCTGCACTAAAAGCAGGTTGCACTCATCACCTGTTTATGTCTGCAATCATAGATTGAATACAATACCGGTCTTTTCAATGATACCAATCTTACAAATTCGAGTGATCAGCATGATATGGTTCAATGAAGAGGTACCGCGTGAACGTATCAGTGCAACGCGGTATATTCAAAAATTGTTTTCACCTATTGCTATGGTAGTTACTCTGATTATTACATAACTTCGCCAGCGTATAGTTTTATTGAAAATATCAGATTCTGTCACAAATACAGCACCTGATGGGATAATTTTTGTAGGATGTGTTAGTTCATTAATGTAAATTAAATCATGAAAAAATAATCAGAATTTTGACCAAATTTGAGGACGTCCTCCTCAGCAAATGTTACAATATGGCTTTAAGTGACACAGCCTATAATGGGCAATTCAGGTGAAATTCAACACCCTATGGAAGACATGACCTTTAAATCTCCAACACAGGGGGTGTAGATTTCAAATGGAGTTCCCTATTCAGGTAACCCCATTTGATATTCACACCCCCTGTGTGGAGGATTAAGGTCATGTCTTCCATAGGGTGTATGGATTTCAACTGGAATAGCCTGTGCGGATGTTTGAAATGGTGCTGTGCATGACAAATACTGAGTAGTGCATGGGGCAAACTGTTCCACTTGTTCTTTGATATTATGAATATTAAGACGAGTCAGAGCGGTGCCTGAGCTGGCAGCGTTTGTGCTCAAATATTGAGAAAAATGAAGCCCACACTCACAGAAAAATGCACAGGTTCAATATGTGAGATTGCAAGGCTCATTGTAATGGGTTTTATTTGTCGCCCATGTGCATAATTGGTGGTATAGGGGAAATATTGACCTATTAATTGACCTGCAATACATATGGAAATGTGACCAGCGGATTCCTTGACTCATTTCCAATAAGATTCCCGCATCACTCTGCAGAAAATGAATTTAGTGTGTGTGTGTACACATACCTCTGCAGTGCCGTTTTCTACAACATTAAATAATGATGCATGTGATTTTAAGGTAATTTTGACAGGGTTGTCTGCTAGGCAGTTCTTTCATATTATGAATATTCATGAGTTTATGAACAGGAATTAAGCATGCATATACATACCTCTGCAGTACCATTTTTATAGTATTGAGAAATGATGCTAGTGACTTTGTGGTAATTTTGACATATATTTTGATATTATGAATATTCATGAATGAATATGAATAAAGCATGCATATACATACCTCTTGAGGCTCTGCAGTACCATTTTTCATAGTATTGAGAAATGACCACAGACCACTACAGACAATGTATTAAACAGTCAAAGTCCCCATGCATGCATTTTGCAGCGAATTCTTGTATTTTCATGAGGGCTGATTGTTCCATAGTGCCGTGTCTATCAATCAGGCTATCGTCGCATGCCTTCGCGCATACGCAATAGAGCGTTGCGTGCCTACGCGATTGCCCGAAAAAGACAAGGTAAGTGTGTAGCAGTTTTACCTGTCGCATTTCATGGAACAATCGGCCCTCATTATTGGGTGAGGCTGAGACTTCAACTAAAAGTATTTTCATATTATAAATATTCATGAGTGTATGAATATGAATTATGTGCGTATATACATACCTCTGCAGTACCGTTTTCTATAGTGTGGAGAAATGACGATAGTGACTTTGCAGTCATTTTAACAGGGTTGTCTGCTAGATAGTACTGATATGTAACTGGATCTAAAACAACAATAGAGGGCACTTCTATCGATCTGAAAAATAATACAACAAAATATGGTCAATTCTCAATTCAATTCAAATTTATTTAAAAAAGACAATATGGAGGAGTTGACCGGAAGGCCAATGAGGCCTGAATAAGCCAACCCCTAAACAAAATTCGTTACAAAAATAACATACATGTATCACATGAGACCTAACATGCAAGGCCAATAAGACAAGACGGACAGTGCCCAGAAAAAAAGAAAAGAAAAAAAGTTATTCATAAACTGAAATCATATTTTGTTTAAGCTGATTACGAAAATGTTTAACGGATTTGCAAGTCTTTGCTTTTTTATTTATACTGTTCCAAAAAGTGGGTCCAGTAGCTCTTTCTAAAGTTTTCTCTTTCCAGTGGCTCCAGTAGTATTCTTTCTAAACTCAAATGATTATAGTTTCATTTGTTTTGTTTATTGGTGTTTGTTGCTGCAGTTGTATTTACCCAGCAAACACAAAACATTTTACAGAAAAAACGTTTTAATATCGTTCAAAAAACATTTTTGAAAACTAGATGCAAAACATTTTTTTGCCATTGTTTGCCAAAAAGTATTTTACAGTAACATTTTAACAACATTTTAAAAATGTTTAGTGTTTTTCCATGTTAAATGCTAACAGCATTTCTGATTGGTTGATTACTTGAAATGCTCATTTCAATTGCCAATTATGACTGGGCTTTAAACTATTTATGGTCAAACTTGCATTTGCAGATGATCTTATTAATACCCTCATTGATTGGTTCAAAATTGGACACAATATTCATTTTGGCCAATCGGCAGGTAGTTCTCATAGGGTTAATATACTCACGTTAGTGTTATATCATTTATTAGATCATTGCCTTCCATTTGACCAAATACAAATTTCCTGAGGAAAAAAGACAAAGAAAAAATTATACAAAAACTGTTTTGCAGTGATATCTCTATCCTCCCTGTCTTAAAGCAATAATGTGTGATTTGCATAAAGAATAGATTCCTATTTAAATGTTTGTTTTCACTGATCTCATTATCCTCCTTTAATTTCGAGCCAAACAAATGAGGTATAACAAAGAAAATTGCGATTTCATTCCAGCGCCTACAATGTGTGTACTACGCTCATCGATCGTAACATGTAATACTGCACGGAGCATCGAACTCGACTTGTGTACACAAAAGCTGACATCCACTGGAGATGTTAGCAAGCAGTCAATCGATGAACGCTGAATAAAACCGGGTCGACCCGGTTTTAATATACTGAGTTAGATTTTACTGTTATTAAAGCACTTCAGGCTTAGTCTTTTACGTGGTATTTCAGTACACCACTGGGGATTATAATTATGCAAAAAGTAGAAATCCGAGTAAAATTGAGGAAGTCGTTTTGAAGCAAATCACACATTATGGCTTTAACTGTTTCGTATCATTCATTGTTACCGATTCTTCATCACTTTTTTGCTTAATATAATTTTCTCTATCTTCATTTTATATTATAAATATTATCAAAGACAGAATTAAAAAAAGTTTGTGTCGCATGTCATCTGTCAATCAAACTCAGGCACGGTTTGTTTACAAGTGTAAATGCGGTGGTAAAACAGTGCACCTTAATTGTGGTTAATTTTGCACCATCAAATGAAGAACTTTGTTTCAAAACCCCTTACATCCACTTGCCTAATTTTGAGAACACATCAAAAAATCATCAAAAAAATCACTGATATATGGGGGGTTTACAACAAAAGCAGTTTTTGGCGGGATGCTCATTCTACCCGCACTTCCATCAGTCCCCTGTTGAAAGAACTCCATTGGCTTCGTATAAAGGATCGCATTACTTTCAAAACTCTGCTTTATATATACAAGTCACTGAATGGGCTGTGTCCCCGGTATATCGATGAGTGCCTAACTGTTAAACTTCCTCATGAGGGCTCAGTCACCACACGTTAGGACCACGGTCTCAATCTTCGTGTACCAAGGGCGAACAAGGGTGCGGGACAGGGCCTTTTCAGTGGTTGCCCTTACAAATGGAACTCAATCCCCTAAATATCCGCAGTGCCCAAACTGTCACGGGTTCAAATCCCTTCTGAAAACATACCTTTTCTCATGATGTTGCTTTTGTTTGTTTTGTTTTGTTTTCTGTGTTTCTGCGCTTTGTATCCTCTGGCATTAGGCGCATTATAAATGCTGTGTTACTACCCAAGCATCCCGCCAAAAACTGCTTTTGTTGTAAACCCCCATATATCAGTGATCTTTTTTATGATTATTTGATGTGTTCTCAAAATAGGGCAGGTGGATGTGAGGGGTTTTGAAACAAAGCTCTTCATTTGATGGTGCAAAATTAACCACAAGCCACACTTGTATATATACAAACCACCTGAAAAGCTAGGTCTTTCCTGAAGACAAAAAGTTTCTTTTTGCCTTGTAAAAGTACTGTAATTTTTCCCCATTTTATGTGATTCCTTTTCTCCAATCAGGACCAGATGAATAAACCAATCAGGGGTCCAAGGGGGGGGGTGATAGACATTGAGCATCAGACGCAATTAAACTAGTCTTTTTCATTCTCAGGGGTGTGATTGAAAGCTTGTGAAATATCCTGAAAGTAGTAGAAAATCCTGAAAAACAGTGTGATATTGGGTTAAAATGCCCCAAAACGTAAATTTTGGCTAAAAAAAAACCAGGAAAAATCCTGAAGAATAACACCCCTGCATTCTGTCTTTAATTATAGGTAGGGCTAATCCTAACACTTACCAGACCGTATCTGGCCTCTCCTACTTATTGCTCCCCAATCCGTTTTCATCATTTCCACCTTGGTACTCTCACCGAGCTCTTCCAGTTGAAATTCATATACCCCTATGGAAGACATTACCTTAATCTCCCACACAGGGAGTGCAAATCAGGAGTCGCCCATTAAGGTAATCCCATCTGAAATTCACACTCCCTGTGTAGGAGATTAAGGTCATGTCACCCATAGGGGGTATGGACCTCAAATGGAATAGCCCATTGTGAAATAAGATGTAAAATAGAGGTGTTTTCAAAGTGTGCGCACGATTACATGGTGGCCATTTTTTTTCCAGAGAATAAAGGCAAACCGTGTACTTACTCATGGAATTTCTCTCTGTGTTTTAATGCTAAATCTTTGACTAACTCCTTCATTTTATAATGCGGATGCTTTTTATGTTGATCTGCGCTTGGATGCGTTATTGCTAAAACCATGAATTTCTCTGAAAGGAAAAAAGAAAAAGAAGAAGAATAAAAGTATCAACAAACAAGAACCCTCATTGACCTGAGACACAGGATTGGAACTAAAGTTTGTTTGGCTTATAACAGACCAAAATTATTCGGCTTTTGTTAATGCCTGTGTCAATTAAATCACAACTCACGCTCATGTAGATTCACTAAAGCGTGCATCAGTCATGCATTACGCAACACATAACTAGTATAAGCACTGCGCCTAACTGCATGCATCTTTAAAAAAAATCCTGAAGAATCACAACCCTGTAGTTTAATTCATTAAAAATTGGCAAAGCGTGAAAAACAAAACATGCAAAAATGTCCGTTTTCAAAGTAATAAAAAACAAATTTTCCTACCTGCACTAGCTATTTCGTTGATATTATTATGTGCAACCATAGAGAATGCTGGGAATCGTTCATCGTCCATCCAGTCAGCTACACTCAGATCAGTTGATCCTCCATCAGGGGCTGGACATGGGTAAGGAAAGAAGGAAAAAAAGAAAACTAGTGGTAAGCAAGATCAGGGATGTAAATGGGCAACATATCCATTTCCTAGACATCCATCTGGTCCTTGGACAGGTGGCTGCAGGCTTGCGTACGGTATGGAACATAAGATGGGTTTGTCCGGGGAATGGCCAAATTTCCAGTATTCCGGCAATTTTCGGAAGATTTACATCCCTGCCAGATAACAATCTCAGAATCTTAGCTAGGATTTGACAAGTGATCATAATTTCAAAAGGCCAAAATTCCCTATCTAAAATTAACATAAACCAGTCATCTGCACTTTCTGGGGATTCAGTCAGTAAAAATAGCTCCTCCTATATAGCCTTGATTTATTAGTCTGCTCTTGTTTTGAGTTCACAGAACTTATTCAAGCATTATTTTTCAAATTCAGCATCTGTCAGAAGCATAATCTTGCCTGTCCCAGGAGCAAACTGCCAGTCCAAAATGATGGGTGGATGGCTAACACTCTGTCTCAGAGCTACATGGTTTTAATTAAATTGTTCAATTTAAACCAAATATTACACGATGGTGGACCGAGCAAGACTTAAAAACACATCTTCAATGGGCTTTTCCAGTTGTAATCCATACATTCTCTATAGAAGACATGACCTTAATCTCCCACACATGGGGTGTAGATTTCAAATGGAATCACCCATTCAGGTAACCCTATTTGAAATTCACACTCCCAGTGTAGAAGATGAAGGTCATGTCTTCCACAGGGGGTGTATGGATTTCAACCGGAATGGCCCAATTCTATTCACCTACCTGTATATACATAAGTACTTTTATCCTTATATACAAATAGTGTGGGTAGGTCTTCTTCTTTAGGTCGTACATCAGATGGCACAGCTTTCAGCTTACATTTGAAGTAGTAACTAGCTAAGATTTGTCCTTCTGCTGCTTTGGAATACATTGTCTGTCAATAAAAAGGGTAAAATTTATATTTTTATAGTAAAAAGAAAATGGTTGTGTAACATTTGACCTCTAGCCCTTAACCCTGAACCCCAGTGTTCGAAATAAGCCGATATTTTCATGGTCATTTGGGCCCTTCAATAAGAAAACCTATGAGCCTTTGACATTTTTCCATTGTCATCTTGTGTTACTCATACAAAGAATACTATTAGTCACCCCCTGTTTGTTCACGAAATACGGGGAAATATCTATGGTCTGGTGCCGTATTCCATTCAGCCTTCGGCACCAGACCATAGATATTTTCTTGTATTTTGTGAGAACAAATAGGGGGTAATGATTTTATCCTTTAGTGAACATGAATTATATTATCTTCAGACTTGTTCATAAACTTTGCTGAGAGAATTTAGTTTGAAAATCTTACTGAAAAGTAGGCCACTTCCTTGCTTTTTAAGAGTGCAGCCATGCCGTATGTGAAGTATGCGCGCGAGGCTTAGCATAAATCGCGCGTCATGTTACGACTATGCAGGTAATACAGGAAATATTACTTGCCTGTATATTAAATGAGGAATACGCAGGTAATATGGATATTTATCCAAGTGGTGTTTGACCAATGAGATTGCAGAATTCTTACCAACTAAAGGATAATGGGTGATCTCTTGTTGTTGTAAACCCTTGGCCCTATATCCTCCACTACCCTGGGATATGCCCTCACATAAAACTCACAGGAGAACAAATTCCTGGATCCTCGACAAGATTGGTACAAGTCTAACCATCAGAAGCGGCATAATGGAGAGAAAGCTGAAGTACTTTGGCCATATTGTCAGGAAACATGGAGGTGTAGAAAAACAGATTTTGCAAGGGGCTATGGAAGGCAAGCGAGGAAGAGGGCGTCCACCAACATCTTGGACTAATGGCGTGAAGCTGGTTTCTAACCAGGGAATGCAAGGTGCAACGCACTTGGCATCAGATCGAGTGAGATGGCGTACTCTTGTGAAGACCACAGCAGCGCTACACAGCGCCACCTGACACAGAGAGAGAGAAAACTCACCCGCAACTCTGTATTATCTTCTCGTGTTTCTAATACAAGGAATACAGGGTGGTATACCCACCACGGCCCTCTTTCTATAGTTCGTCAACTCAAGTACAAAGTAAATAGAACTCAGAAACTGGAGGTATGAGAATAATCATTTCAGTGCAATGCGTGTGTAAATGCTTCTTTGACGCGCCAACTGCTGCGCGATTTGTACTTGCCAAACGCACCACGCTCTTTATGCGTCACATTTTTTTAACACGCAGTGCGTGTGACGCAAAGCATCGACTCCTGATGCCACAGATTTGATTTGTACTTCTAGGTTGAAGCAGTATATGCCCTCACATAACACTTACAGACCTGCCAACCTACCGAAGTCAGAATGAGGGACATTAAGACCAAAACCTTGTACATGTACACAAACCAGGTACCGACAAATTCAAAGACTTGAGGTGTGCAATACTTTCAGAATTCAGAAGGTTTTGCAGGTCTGAATTTATCACAATGGACTAAAGAGAATGCTATAGCAAATTAAGAGATATTTTCATCATATTCTGTTGTTCTTACATTTAAATTTGCCATCACTGAAATGTTCAGAAAACAGGACTGTCCCTCATTTTCACTTTGGTAAACCCCAAATGAGGGACAGTCCCTCAAAATGAGGGACAGTTGACAGGTCTGCACTTACCTCCAACTCTGTATCTTCTTCTTGTGTCACTAATACAAAGAATACAGGGTGATCTCTCATAGCAGTGCGGAAATTACTAGTGCTTAATAACGGTCTTACTGCTGGCCTGAGAGGAAATAAAATCAGCAAGAGAACTTTATTTTTTATTTTTATTAAAGCCAATAATTCATGAAATGTTTATATTTGGGCAATTCCAAGCACCATCATTCCTCAACGCGAAGTTTGCACATGAATTCTTTTTAATACAGCAGCTAATTAGGTAGGTGAATAGTATAATGGAAACTATTTTTGGTAAGTGAAAGATTAAGGTGGGAGAAACTTTTCCAAACCATCCTAATTTGCATGTATGCAGACTTCGTGTTGCGGAATGATGCTTGGAATTGCCCATTTTGCAGAATTTAAGTTGCATTGTGACAAGGTATCAAAATGTGCAGAACAAATTTATCTATCTAGTGAACTTTTATGAAGGTTGTCATTCATCCAGGTATCATATAATATTAAATTGGAATTATGAAACTGACCAACTGGACTGCATATTCAGGCCGTCTAGTGATCTGTCAGCAATTGGTCACTGACCAGTGGCAAGGTAATGCAGTTCAGTTTGTTTCAGTTCAGTTCAGTTAGTTTCAGAAGATTATAGTAAAAGTGTAAAATTTGAGGTTTTTGGTACTCCGTATCGGACGATCTAAAAGAACATGTCCGACACCATTAATCGATCGATAGTGTTGCCAGATGTAGTTGATTTAGAATAAAACTTTTAAATGTTCTTGATTACGGAATTGTAGGCCCCTGCCAAATTGTGACAAAGGCCGCCTCCCCCGTTGAGTGAAGGCTGTTCTTTCTTGACAGAAATCGCTTCCTTGACACCCCTTTCGTATCACCTGCGGTCCCTGTCTAAAATCATGACATCCTTGTTGTCGAAGGTGTGATTTGTACTGTCCAAATGCGTGTACACTGCGGAATCGCCACAACTGCAGTGCTAGCACGTCTCTGCTGGTACATGTGCTTTGCCAATGTTTGCTTATTTTCACCAATGTACAAGTCCTGGCAATCAGTGTCCTTACATTGTATGGCATAGACGATATTGCTGCTTGTCTTTGGGTGGCTTGTCTTTAGGGTGAACCAGTCTTTATCTCAGGTAGGTTTGAGAGAGACAAGGATCTGGTGTTGGCGGAAAATCCTTTGAAGCTTTTCAGACAGATCTAGTGAATTCTTAATGGTCTCATTGAGCAGTAGTGCGAGACAATGCCTCTTATTTTTGTAATGATAAATGTTGTGAGCAGTTTATCCACAAAGTTTAATTCTGTGGTAATAATACAATTCGTCGGTCACAACACATAGTGGCGTACGTGAAGGACAAAATATGTCTCCGAGCAACACGTTTTTGAAGGATATGCTACTAGTAACGGAGTCAATACTACGCCACTGTTATCTCTCAGTGGCCCGATTTCATTTAAAATTAAAGTTTAGGGTTCAAACTATTAAACTGTATCTTTAATAGTTAACAAGGAATAACTATTATAGGATAATAGCTAGCTCTAAACCTATACGCCACTATGTGAAACGGAAAATTTGGAAAATGGCTATACTCCACTATGTGTTGCGACCGACGAATTAAAGGATTTCTGGACAGTTTCTTACCCTTTTGCCCTTTGTGCAAATTCCATGATGTCATTAGTTGTACGTCCACCTTTATGAGTGTAAACAGCGTCATCTTTTATGCTGAAATCAGAAAACACAAGAGATAAAGTATTCATTTTGTAAAGGAAAAGAGTTTCTGTAAATTTATAAAAACAGATTTGGTTGTAATGAAATGGAATATTTTTTCATTAGCTTAAACAAAATAATTACATGAAGGATCAACCAAAAAACTACAATTTGGGAGAAAATTACCAAAAAAAAAAAAAAAATGAACTGATACTGTAAAAGTGGTCATTTTCATGAGTGTAATTTTTCACACTTTGCTGATTTTGTACTAAATTGCTTGTTTTTAATTTTGCGATTTTAAGTTTTTTTACATAGACCTATACATTAAAAGAATATATTCATGTGCTTTCATTTTCGCGGTAGCTGTGTTGTGCATTTCTACATTTACAGTACAGTCCCCTTAAAAACAGGAAACCAGAAATAAGGTTGCCATACTGTATCAGGTACAATTACCGAATAGGGTGCAACTTGCTAGACTTGAGTCCAGTCCTCGTTTACGGAGTTTAGGGTTAGGGTTTAGGGTTGGGGTAGGGCAGTCTTGTAATAAGACTATTAGAGTTGCACCCTATTCGGCAATCGCTCCCTGTATCAATAGTGGGTAGAATGTCCCCATGTCTGCATGCACTTTCGCAATTTTACAACTACGGACATGACCTGATCCCAGAGAAGATACCTTACCCTTCCCAGAATCCTTTGCAACATGATACATCCCCTCGTTTCATCAAATGACATTCCCATTACTTTGTACAGGTTTCCTTTGTTTTCATTTTATGAATAGACTGGCTAAACAAGGGTCGATAGTCAAGAAATAAACATATTTTGCAAGATCTGGATGTGCTCTGTTCATTGAGGTACATTTCGTCACTATTTTGAACCATGCTTGTCGCTTGCTGCATTAGATAGCAAGTGAGTACAGAAAATGGGAGAAATGCATTATGGGAAGATATGACAATCTTCTATAATCTGATCTACTCAGATCAAAGTCAGAAATTCTTCCAATTGAGTGATTCAAACTTGCTCAGTACTTCAATTAATTTGTACATACCGTATTGTCTGTAATAAATTCCCCGGGGGCATTGAATTTTTCCAAAAGGGGGGTGTTTATTGGAAGTGAAATTTCAGTGAAAAAAACTCTGGTTCAATTTCCCAATGGTGCTCCTGTAGAAAGGAGGGATTTACTACTATAGTAGTACTACTACTGATGGTGGTGCCCCCGGAATCGCGTCAAAAATGACATTTTGGTGGCAAATACAACAACATTATACCTGTAAGTGCATCATCAGGCAAGAATCTGATGAAATTAGTGAAGTTCTTCCAGCCCTCGAATTAAGGATCTGAAGGGGCACAGCAACTTTTTAAGGGCAAGTTGATAATTGCCTTGGATTTTCACTGAAAAGGAAAGGCAGCACAGCAGTTTGTAATATTTCAAGAGGGCATCATGGCAACTGTTGAAAATTTGAGAAGGGCACCAAGGCAATTTCTCAAAAGTGAAGAAAACACACACAAACATAGATATATAATTTTATCATGAGGGGCAGGGCTGGGGCACCGACGGCAACTTCATTAGAGGGCACGGCAAGTGACTGCCTTGGGTAAATGGCATATTTTGAGGGCATTACGGCAGTGGGGATGGGCACCCACGGCAAAATGCCATGGGTGCCGTGGGTTAATTCGAGGGCTGAGTTCTACTATAATTAGGCAATGAAATGGACAGAAGTTTGAGTCATAATTTTATAGGTTTTGTCCATGCAATTTAGCGATTGTCACTAACATGACTGATGCAAGTTTTAAGCTTACTCACACGATACATAGTATGGAAATGTTTGCATTTTTGTCAATATTTCAATGAAAAATTGGAGGGGCCTTTATTAGAGGGGAAGCATTTATTACAGACAATACGGTATATGTTTCTCGAAATATCTCAGCCAATTTACAGTTCACACAGTAAACCACCACTTTTTAATAAGCTTGCAGGTTTTCATAAGCTCATATTACATGAAGGCAAGAACTCAAGGTTGCCACAAATTTCCACACAGAATCGTGGGTCAAATAGCCAAAAAGTTGCCCAATTTTGGTTTCTACGGAACAGGAAACTACCGAACGTTGCGAAGCCACTGTTGAAAAGTTGTCCAATTTTTTTTCTTAAAACCATTGGTTTCTATAATGGGCAGGAAATGGTCAAAGGTTGCAAGGAAAATCTTCAAAAGTCACCCAATTGGGCTACCAAATCACAAACATGGCAACATGGTAAGAACTATGTGATGGATGACTTAAGAATACTCATTATATTTGCCAGACTGACTTTTTTTTTAATTGCCTTGCATGGAATGAATACACACAGGGTAGTGTATCTTAAAAAATGTCACAATTGGAAATACATTTTCCCCCTGCTAAAAAAGGGAAGGCCGTGAGACATTTTCGAGACAATAAAATCATTACATCAATTCGCCGGCAGATCCGCCATGAGCTGTTGTGGCGTGTGTTGGTGAACTCAACAACATGTAATCGTGAGTGCGCCCTGGTGTGAATCCAAACGGTTATTATTATAATGCCAGTTTGTCTGAGCTCCATTTCTTTATTTTTAAAACATCTATTCTATTGAAATTTTCAGGCTGCCAATTGCCACCCCACATCAAGATACATTGGGTGTATCATTTTTTATGCTATGCCTCACCAGTTCATGAGAATTCATGCTCACAAGGAGCAACTTGGAAACATAATGCCTCTAGTAGAGAGAGGCATATCATAAAAATAAGATTATGAACGAAACTTACAATTTAATAGCTGGGAATCCATTCACTCCAAACTGATCCATTACACCTGAAATGAAGAAGAGATATAGGCTACATGGTATATAGATTTATAAAAGAAAAAAATACAGCGGTTTCCAATCCCCTGGCAAATTATTTTATCCATAAAACAAAAACAAAGTTGTTTTTTTTGCCCCATGCTGGTTACATTCAGTGGTGCATGGCAAAATAATCTGCTCTCCATGAGCGACAAGCAAACATGGTGGAGTAGGTACTCTTTGGGTCTAATCTCTTTGGTGGAAACAGAATGTCTCGTCAGACATACATCCCTTCTATCTTTCCTATTCTTATTTCTGGATCTTTTTTCATCATCTCTAAGCCCACGTCTGCCATACAACCCATCATAAGCCCTAGCTGATACTTACTGCCATATCTGGTACCATCTATCTTTCCTATTCTTATTTCTGGATCTTTTTTCATCATCTCTAAGCCCACATGATCTGCCATACAACCCATCATAAGCCCTAGCTGATACTTACTGCTATATCTGGTACCATCTATCTTTCCTACTCTTATTTCTGGATCTTTTTTCATCATCTCTAAGCCCACATCTGCCATACAACCCATCATAAGCCCTAGCTGATACTTACTGCCATATCTGGTACCATCTATCTTTCCTATTCTTATTTCTGGATCTTTTTTCATCATCTCTAAGCCCATGTCTGCCATACAACCCATCATAAGCCCTAGCTGATACTTACTGCCATATCTGGTACCATCTATCTTTCCTACTCTTATTTCTGGATCTTTCTTCATCAGTTATATGCCCATGTCTGCCCATACAACCCATCATAAGCCCTAGCTAATACTTACTGCCATATCTGGTACCATCTATCTTTCATATTGTTATTTCTGGATCTTTTTTCATCATCTCTAAGCCCACATCTGCCATACAACCCATCATAAGCCCTAGCTGATACTTACTGCCATATCTGGTACCATCTATCTTTCCTACTCTTATTTCTGGATCTTTCTTCATCAGCTGTAAGCCCATGTCTGCCATACAACCCATCATAAACCCTAGCTGATACTTACTGCCATATCTGGTACCATCTATCTTTCCTATTCTTATTTCTGGATCTTTTTTCATCATCTCTAAGCCCACATCTGCCATACAACCCATCATAAACCCTAGCTGATACTTACTGCCATATCTGGTACCATCTATCTTTCCTACTCTATTTCTGGATCTTTCTTCATCAGTTGTAAGCCCACGTTTGCCCATACAACCCATCATAAGCCCTAGCTGATACTTACTGCCATATCTGGTACCATCTATCTTTCCTACTCTATTTCTGGATCTTTCTTCATCAGTTGTAAGCCCACATCTGCCATACAACCCATCATAAGCCCTAGCTAATACTTACTGCCATATCTGGTACCATCTATCTTTCCTACTCTATTTCTGGATCTTTCTTCATCAGTTGTAAGCCCACATCTGCCATACAACCCATCATAAACCCTAGCTAATACTTACTGCCATATCTGGTACCACCTATCTTTCCATGCTCTTATTTCTGGATCTCTCTTCATCACAACTGCCCAGACCCTCATCCCATAAACCCTAGCTAATACTTACTGCCATATCTGGTACCATCTATCTTTCCTACTCTATTTCTGGATCTTTCTTCATCAGTTGTAAGCCCACATCTGCCATACAACCCATCATAAACCCTAGCTAATACTTACTGCCATATCTGGTACCACCTATCTTTCCATGCTCTTATTTCTGGATCTCTCTTCATCACAACTGCCCAGACCCTCATCCCATAAACCCTAGCTAATACTTACTGCCATATCTGGTGCCACCTATCTTTCCATGCTCTTATTTCTGGATCTTTCTTCATCACAACTGCCCAGACCCTCATCCCATAAACCCTAGCTAATACTTACTGCCATATCTGGTACCATCTATCTTTCCTATTCTTATTTCTGGATCTTTTTTCATCATCTCTAAGCCCACATCTGCCATACAACCCATCATAAGCCCTAGCTGATACTTACTGCCATATCTGGTACCATCTATCTTTCCTACTCTTATTTCTGGATCTTTCTTCATCATCTCTAAGCCCATGCACATCTGCCATACAACCCATCATAAGCCCTAGCTGATACTTACTGCCATATCTGGTACCATCTATCTTTCCTACTCTTATTTCTGGATCTTTCTTCATCAGTTGTAAGCCCACGTCTGCCCATACTGGAGCTAACTTCTGGCAATGACCACACCAAGGGGCGTAAAACTGAAATATAAAATCAAGAACAAGAAATCTTTGAAGATATCTAAGTTGAAAATTGGGTGTGTAATTGTGTGATATTCACAGACTCCTCTCTACACTGTACCAGATATTTAACCCCATGAGAACTACCTGCCGATTGGCTAAGAAGTTTTCATTATCAATTGGTCCAATCAGCAACATTGTTAGAATAGTTTCACCATGCAAAAAAATGGGGTGAATTATTTTCAAAGCTCCATTCTGATTGGTGATTAAATGTAATTGACCAATCAGAAGCAATGTTAGATCGGCAGGTAGTGCTCAGGGGGTTTTAGCATTTTACAGCAGGTGCATTAATTCTGCCAATTGTTTTGCTTCTTTCATTTTGATCAGTAGAAAATCGGCCATATCATTTACATTAAAAATAGCACACTTGTAAGCAATATATGTTTATCCAGCAACCCAGCAATATAACAAGCGATCAGCATTATTGGCTTACTCAGTGATCCCAAGGGAAAGTGTAAAAATGAAAATTATATAAATTGCTTAACAGTGAAGGATAAGTCATTACAATTTGTTGTCTGCTTAACATTGTTGTATTGTTCTTTTATCAGCCCTCGAATTAACCCACGGCACCCATGGCATTTTGCCGTGGGTACCCATCCCCACTGCCGTAATGCCCTCAAAATATGTCCTTTACCCAAGGCAGTCACTTGCCGTGCCCTCTAATGAAGTTGCTGTCGGTGCCCCAGCCCTGCCCCTTCATTATAAAATCATCTATCAATGTGTGTGTGTGTTTTCTTCACTTTTGAGAAATTGCCTTGGTGCCCTTCTCAAATTTTCAACAGTTGCCATGATGCCCTTTTTGAAATATTACAAACTGCCGTGCTGCCTTGCCTTTTCAGTGAACAATTTTCAACTTGCCCTAAAAAAGTTGCTGTGCCCCTTCAGATACTTAATTCGAGGACTGTCTTTTATAAATTTCAGCATGCTTCTTTCTTTTATACATGAACATGAGATTGTAATTGTGGTAATTCTTCAAAATTAGTTAATTTTACAGTGGTTATCTCATTAAATGACAATAATAAAAAAAATCACACAAGGCAGCCTTTTGAGATACGACAGTATGTGAAGCAGATAGTGTTGGCCGATCCAACCCAAGATCGGATCTGCCGATCTCCGATCTGAAAATTAGCAGATCGGGCCGATCCGATCCCGATTCAGATTCCTTAAATGTTATTTTACAACCAGTACAAGTTCATTCAAGTCGGGCCCCAGTAATGTTAACAGTCAAAGCTTAATTCCCCAAACCTGTAACTATGTAATATGATGACCGTTTTTTTTTTTTTTCATGTCAATATCAACCCAAATAAAATACCATTTTACACCCCAAGTCCCAGCGTTACTCACTCAGTGCCTCCGATTGTCGGAAGTTTAATCATTAATCCATTAAATGATGTACCATCGTACGGTTTCGTAGTTCTATGCCACTAGTTTTAGTTTTAATATTGACAATGTGGCGACCGTCTATAAATAAATGATCGCGCATGCTCAGTTATTCTGGAGGGGGTAGGTATATTCATTATATTGGGCAATTCACAGATCCCGTCGGCCGAATGATGGCAGGCTTTATTTTTGGAAAATATTAGTCTTTGCCTCATGAAAGCGTGCAAGTTCAATTGATAAATACGCCAGCAAGGTTTGCGGTATGTGCAAAAGGTTACAGATGTCAAACAGCAACAAGTCATGACGACAAAAGCGCAAGCACAAGACAGTGAGACACGTGATTGTTTGTTTACATTTTAATTCGGTCTATCAAAGGGTGGATGGATACATACATAAAATACAGTATGAAACGACATGATTCTTGCGGTGGTAGCAACGTTTTTTGGAAATATATTGGTATTAAATAGTAGTAATGTTACATAAGAAAGTAATGGTAAGCTTAAAGAATTGTTGTGTACTTTTATTACTGTCAAGTTCAGAGATCGGTAAGCTAGATCGGCAGCTGATAGCTCATCTGCCGATTCAGATTCAAGGCCGATGCAGTCCATATCGGCACCGATCTCCGATTCACAGATCGGTATCGGCCAACATTAGAAGCAGATGAGGAATTGTCATTACATGTAGGTATTTTTGAAATAAAAAAAAAGTATTGACAAATTTGAAGCCCCATTCAAATACATACCATGTAGCTAATTTCTCTAACTTGTATTACAAAAGTGAATTTTGATGATTTTTAGAAATTTCCAAATGAGCAAATTACTGAATACATGTAGGCCTTTAATTTATCTACAGATAGTCAGCCATATCATTTACATCAAAAACAACATGCTTGCAAGCAATACATGTATGTATAGGACAGCAAGCATATTATTATTAAAAGCAAAATCAGCCTTAAATTTCTATTGTGGTGATGGGACAATTAAATGGCAAATTTTGGTACAGCTCTTAACTCTTTTAATAAAACCTATTTGAAAAATTGCTTTTTAGTGATTACAAAATATTTAAAATTGTTTACTCAAATTTTAAACTGGCAATAAAAATATTGTACCTTACAAATTACATACAGACAAGCATTTAACATGTTTAATGCAACAAAAACTGACGGCCTTGGACATAAGATGATTACTATTATTGAGATGTGTGTGATTTGATGAGCCATAACTATAGTATTAGAGGGTAGCCTAACTGGTCAAATGAAAAGCAAAAACTTCAGTTTGTTGCTATAACAACAACAAACTCCAAAACAACATAATGTAATACCTGTTTGCAAGGAAGTTTCAAGAGGGATGAGAGGATCAGTGATGCCAACGCCGCACCTTAGGCGGAGTGTGATCGGAAATTGGGTAACATTTGGTGAAAAAATAGGATTTATTCAAATTTCCATAAAAAATGGTTTTAATTTGGTGGAAAGGATTATATTTTAATAATCTAAAAGAAAAAAAGAAAAATTTGTCTCAAATTTTGTGTTTTCCATGCCGCCAAAGTTGCGTGCATTATTTGTAGCGTGAGGGACGGACACTATGTTGCATTATTATAAAAATACTTCTCTTAGAAAGAGATTAGATGCTATTGTCAATTTTTGTTTACAGATTATTAGTACAACCCTTTCCACAGGAAATATCAATGAGATTTTTAATTGGATGTCTTCCAGAAGATAGGAGGGGTCATGGAAGGTGAACCCTAGAAATTTTGGCCGTCCCTCACGGATAAAAATCCAAAAAGTTTTTTCTCTGAGAAACATTTCAAGGAATTAAATTAGCATATACCCTATCTATCAATGTTAATGCTCACCTTACTAGAGATAAAGAAACTAAAATTCCCAATCTTTAAATCTAAGAGTTATTAGTCCTTAATTAATGTGAGGGACGGACATGTCCGTCCCTCACACTAACTTATTTAGGATGTACAGGTACCAATGTATGTTGAGTGAAAATATTTTTGTTTACATATCAATAGTGCAACCCCTGCCACATGAAATATCAATGAGATTTTTAATTAGATGTCTTTCAGAAGAGAGTTGGAGGTCATGGAAGGTGAATGCTAGAAATTGTGTCCGTCCCTCACGGATAAAAATCCAAAAAAGTTGTTTCTCTGAGAAATATTCTAAGGAATTAAAATAGCATACACCTAATTAGTGCTCACCTTACTAGAGATAAAGAAACTAAAATTACCAATCTTTAAATCTAAGAGTTATTAGTCCTTAATTAATTAAGGTAGGCCTGCTAAGAATACGCGATTTTAGAGGCCAAAAAACGCACCCCGATTTTCCAAAAAACGCAAAAATCCGCGATTTCCCGCCAAAAACGCAAAATCTAAAAAAAAAAAAAAAAAAAAAAAAAAATTTTTTTGCGATTTTTAATTTTTTTTTCACGGATTTGGAGAGTCCTGGGGCCTAACATCAAGTGCTACCATCATAAAAACAAATTTGAAAAAAATTTAAAAAAAAAAAAAATTTAAGAAAATTAAAAAATAAGAAAAATAAAAAATTGCGTTTTTTTTAACAAATATTTTATGGATTTAGAGAGTTCCCTTGACCTAGAGTGAGGTACTGCAATCATTTGTGATTAATTTTAAAAAATTGGAAAAAAGATACAAAAAATTACAAGTTTGTATCCAAATGGGACCGATTTGTAACTTGTGTTCACTGCATAGTCTATTGAAGATATAAAATGCATTGGTTTTCTACACAAGTCTATATCTTAGATAGATTTTGAAGTGAACACAAGTTACAAATCGGTCCCATTTGGATACAAACTTGTAATTTTTTTGTATCTTTTTCAATTTTTTTTTTTTTTTAATTTTTTTTAAATGATGGTAGCACTGGATGTTAGGTCCAGGGACTCTTCAAATCCGCGAAAAAAAATTAAAAATCGCAAAAAAAAAAAAAAAAAAAAAATTTTTTTTATTAATTTTTTTAAAAATTTCAAAAAACGCAATTTAAGCCAAAATACGCAAATTGCGGCGCAAATAACGCAATTGCGTATTCTTAGCAGCCCTAAATTAAGGGACCGACATGTCCTTCCCTCGCACCAACTGATTTTGGATGTACAGGTACCAATGTATGTTGAGTGAAAATATTTGGCCACTAAATATTAAACCCAATTCTTCTACCCAGTCAGAGAGTCTGTCTAAAACAAATTCAGGCCAATCCCAGAAGGTCATGCTCCCAAATATTTGGAATTGAAGGTCCTGTTGCTAAAAAAGAGGGTCTGTCCGTCCCTCACACCAACTCATTAAAATTAATATTATTGTAAATTACTGCTTCTTTATCAGTAAAACTACAATTGGGTAATGAAAACAAACAGCATGAAGTAAAACTTCTGTGTAATTTGAAATTAAAAGTGAAATACACACTGAATAAGATATTTAGGCCATCATATGTCCGTCCCTCACAGACAAGCTGTCCGTCCCTCACACAAGTATTTAGGGGGTATAATCATATGATATTTCCACTGAACTTGAATTATTTTGACAACTGCATTTCATTTAGATGTCAAGGATAGCATTAGTGGTGGATTTGGAGAAATCTTGCCAAATTTGAAATTTTGTAACATTTTGTCCGTCCCTCACATAGAAAATGTCCGTCCCTCACATAAACTTTGGACACGCTTCATAGACGCCTTGAAAACAAACTGAGTCAAATTTCTTAATTTTTGGAGAGATGGAACATTACTCTTTCATGAAAAGTATATATTGATTAAACATGTGTATAAGTTTCAATAGAAAACTTGAAGATGTAACTAATGGTGGTGATTGCTTATTCTATTGATTTCCGTCCCTCACACGTGAAAATTTTGTATAGCGAAATAATTTATGCACAAGTGGCAACATTTCCATGCATGAAATAACTATTGGTTGAAGGGTTATATATTAACCTAACTTAAAGGAATAAATTTTAACAAGGGTTAATTAAACACAGCAATTAATCTATTGATGTCCGTCCCTCACGTGAGGGACGGATTCCGATCACACTCGGCGCACAATTGGGCTACATGGCGATTAGCTTGCAGCTACTCGCAAAAGCATGCCGCTACTTGCCTAAAATTGGGATACTTTCAGGCCGTGGAAGTAATTTGACATATATTTTCCTTTCAATCTAGCCGATTTGAAAGGTTTCGAGTCTCTAAAGCTCCAAATTGCAATTACAATAGGCTTTGTGACCATTTATTGATCGATCAGTAACTTCCCATTTAAGCAGCGACAGTTTTCAAGTCAAGTGCTTTTCCACCCAATTGGGCGATTTGCATTCTAAATTCGGGTAAATCCGCTTAAATACCTGGTATTGGGCGCTTTTTTTGGAAGCTTAAAAATTGGGCTACCGTACTTGAGAATCCTTTACCACGGCCTGGCGACCCAATGCCCCCGCCTTGGCGCTGAAAAGTTTTGGCAATACTGGAGAGGATCAAACTTATACACATGGATGATCACAAGTCTATGTTTGCTGAGGTCATTTTGTTAAAAGAGATGAATTAATTTGGATTCACTCTAAAAATGGATTTACTGTATAAAATATTTTCAATATTATTACAATTAAAGGTCATTGACTGATCCACAACCTCATCCCCGGGGCACTCAATTTTTTTTTTTTTGGTAGGGTGTGCCACCGCCAGTTTGAACTTGAGGTCTAAGGAACTGATCGGCCAGCCAAAAAGGAGGGTCTAGGGAACTGATTGGCCGGTCAAAATGGGGGGTCTTGGGAACTGATTGACTGGCCAAAAGGGGGGTCTTGGGAACTGATCGGCCGCCAAAATCTGAAAAATCTCGGAAACTAAACCCGCAGGCCAAACCAGGGTTCAATTTTGTTAGCGTTTTTTGCCACAGATTTTTGAAGGAATCGATTTCACTTTGAATTGTGCATTAAATTATTAATCAGGAAAATCATTAATGCAAAATAGGTCTGGTTTGGCCCATTACGATGGAAACCTCAACAAAGCAAAACAGCATTCAAATCAAAATTACTAGACCCTGTAGACCTACAATCTATGCTATTAGCCTACTGATAATTATAGCAGCATTACAAAAGCCCACCATAAAAACAAACCCACAAGAATTATTTTTTTCAGTGCCGAATAGAAAAACATTTAGACTACATTGAACTGTCATGCTTATACCATGAGATGATTGAGTGAAGTGTGCAGAATTTGACAGCCATTCCACTCCCGATTTTACTAGACCAGTAGATCGTAAATTACCTTTTAATTCATTGTTTATGGAGAGCTGCAAGGATGTGTACATAATTATTAAGGCACTTTTCCTCATATTTGGCAATTTTATTCCAAAAAGAGATCTCAAAATCATTTATTTCTAGCTAAATGTTCACCAGCTGGACTCTCGCGATCGGCATTGCTGCAATGTTTATTTATTATCAGTCAACCAGTGTTGCCACTACTAAAGGAGCCCAAAATCCCACCCAAAGTTCACCTTATTCCTTACAATGTGTTTCAATGGGGAAGAAATTAATGGAAAATTCCCTTTGAAGTTTTTGGGCTCGCAAAAGTAGCTTTTGGGTATGTTTTGGGCTTGAAATAGTAGGACAGAAAACACGTCTCTCAAGATGAGATTGAGAAATTGATGGTTTGGGAGTAGACGTGTGTCGAGTTAGCTGCTGAAAATTTCCTTTTTACCAGGAAAATTATGGATGATATGCCCATTTTCCCTGGACTTGGACAGCAACTATCAGGAGTATTACATGCCCTTGACATTGAATTTACTTTGGAACCCGTCTGGACCTTAAAACAGACCAGTGGAAAGATATACTTGGATGTTGTGTGGACCAAAGTCAAATTTCCCGCCACTAGAACAGAGACTAAACCGGCCGCGAGAGTAGCACAACAAGGGCCGCGATTGAGGCAGACAGACCGTGAAATAAGACCTAAAATACAACGGACGAATATTGATCAGCGAGCCTCAATAAGTGCTGCCAATCCCGGTTTGACAAAGAAACAAAACATAAATCTCCTTCAACTCGGAAAAGGGACAAGCAGAGGCGCGAAGTGGCTATCACAAAACGGAGTAGCTCTTGTAAAAATAGGCATAAACCTCCGAGTGATCCAATCCAACGCCCTGTTGGAGTGAATGTGTGTACAACATCAGTTATTGATTCTGCAACGGACAATCCGACAGGTTCAAATTTAAGTAGGCATACACAAGAGCCTACACCTACTACCGCATTATCCCGAGCTGAAACGCCTCGTAGCACAACTGAAAACAGATCCCCGGCAGGGAGTTCCATCCGACGGAGACGATTGCTACCCACCCCTCCAACCTTGAAACCTCAACGACTCTCTCTGCATCTCGAACAGACATTGTTACCGAATCCAACATCATCGCCTCCCAGCGGAGCTTGTGGCTTTACCCCCAGGGGCTCTTCTGCCAGCACCTTACAGCCTGATACCACTGATCTTGATACTGACTCTGATGATTACCGTTGTTGCTCTAATTGCTTCGCCTATGAGGTAGAAATATTACCCGAAAAATTGAAAAAGTGCACCAGGTGTTGTACCACACTATACTGCAATAGGGATTGCCAGGCCAAACATTGGGAATTACATCGTACTGTGTGTAGGCCTACATCTCCGAAGTCCTCTCTGATTTCCACACCCGTTTCTCTGCATCATCGCTTTTGTCGCATACGTGGGCTTGCCGGCTGCCGCCACATGAATTAATGAATTAGTGAATTTGATGTCGTATAGTGCGTTTATGTGACTTTTGTGTGTTATATTTAAATTACTGTTTATACTATTGTTGTGAATACCGGGAGTGTTTTGTGAACTCCCTCAAACTTTACTCCGGAGTTTCGGAGGTGCTCCTATTGAAAGGAGGAATATCCAAGAAGAAGAAGAAGAAGAAGAAGATGCCGGTGAGAGCGGAAATCGATGATCTGAGGGTCTATGGAACGGCTAGAAAAATTTTGGGGCTTCAGAGCGGGCAAACAATGAATTCAGAGTGTCTAAGGAACGGCCAGTGGCTCTGAAAAAGGGGGGTCGTCGCCGCCGCACATACCCGTATAGCTGGGAAATGTGAGTGCCCCGGCTCATCCCCAATTTTCTTCATCAAAATTGAGATTTTGAAATCAGAAGAAAGCTCGTATTTTTTTCATTACCCCAGTGAAATGTAAAACCCGAGATATTTTTTGTTTAAATGTGTGAACAAAAACGTATTTGTGTTAACCATGCCAGAAGTGTACAATGTACAATGTATGCAATATCCTATATCAAGGCATTCCAATACATTTTTGCTTCTCATATCAAATGGCCTGAATCAAAGACAAAAAACAGAACATATGCAAAATTGAAACATACCTCTATAATAATAATAACAAATTATGAAAAGGGCATTTCGTGATCCACAGCCTCATCCCCCCACTTTTCTCAAAAAAAGTTGAGATTTTTATACCACTGGAAACCTATGGCTACATAATGTGTATACGTTGTACGTACAAATGTACCAAAAATTTCAAGCAGATTAATTTGTTTAGCAAAAATATCGTCAAATTTGAATTTTGTTCTGGTACACCAGAACGAAAATACAACAGTGGCCTATGGAGCAGTGTAATACACATAATCATGCATAACTCGCGACGCAAAATCGGAATCAACTGAAAGTTTGTGAATAAGCTTTTTTCGTGGATATCTACTGAAAATGCCATAAAAAGAAGATGCTAGGATCACAAAATCCTCCTTTTATTTTAATAATTAATTTTCCTGATAGGGAAGAGTTCAACTGTGCCAAAACTGTCCCACTTGTAATGTATTGCATGACTGCATGTGTGAAACTCCGATATCACTAATTACTAATAATTAGTGTTTGCATCAGCAATTGTAAAAATGTACAGTCCAAAAGAATTAAGACTTACAAGTCTCTTACATCCACACATAAATTTTGGTGCATACAGTGTTCTTAATTGTTCTGGGCTTCTGGCCATTTGTTTCATTTGATGAAACAGAAAACAAGAAATAAATAAAAATGGAATAAATATTTTCACAAGGCAAATAAAAGAATTGGAATTGATTCTTTTTTACTTTGGGCAGGAACAAGAAAATTAATTTCTGAAATTTTCTTGTAATCACCCTTTTTAGTAAAAAAAAAAAAAAAAAGGTTTGTGTCAAAGCTCACAAGTGGTTTGAAAATTATGCGAAATGCGATTGTTTTTTTTTATTCCTGACTTGGTATATTTATGGTGTTTTGAAAAAAATTTGATTTTTGTCGAATATTTCTAAAAAAAAATTAAAAACATTTTTTTTTTTAAACAAATAAAAAATGCATTTTTTTTTTCGAATCGCACAATTTTACAAATGCTTTGAGACCAGGCCTGTTTGATACAAACTCTTTTCAGGGCCTTATAGTACTGTCATGTTTTTTATGAGAATAAATATTTGGCAAATTGTAAATATCAAGACATCACAAATACCAGAAATGATATACATAATATGTTTGTGTTATAAAAAAACAACGAACAATACGACATAGCAATCTTCTGAAAAAGGGACACTTGAGTAAAAGAAATAAAAGCATGATAAAAATAAATGAACCAATTATACTATCTACTACAAAAATCAATCAGACAATCACCCATTATTATTTCCTGATCACATGACCTTGCATCCAACCAATAGCATTGTGCTAAGTGTAGCTAAAAATCACTCATTCACTAACTGAAGGTTGCCATGGCAACCTGATTTGATAATGGAAGCAGTTTTGCTGCATGTAGCTCCCTTGGATACTATACATTATCAACTATTAGGCAAGGTTCTATGACCTTAGATATCTACATAAAGTCATGGAAGTGACCTTGTGGGGATTGGTATTAAACCTCATCCTAAACACTGTGAGGTCAAATTGTACTACTTCATTGGTTTATAATAGTTCCTTACAGGTTATGGAACTGTGGCTCAAATATGAGGCTGCTTTTTGCTTTCAGTGTGGGTTTTATATTCATCTTAGATGCAATATTGATCATATGTCCCAACCATGATGAGATTCAAATTTACAGCACAAAATACTGGTAGTTTGTGTGAACAAATCGAATGAAAAATGACAGAAAATTGAAAGGATGTAATATTTTGCGAATTTCTAAAGCGCAATTGCTAACTGTCCACTGTCCAGCGCGTACAATGTATATTATTTTACACAGCCTTGTGCACATGCTTGATGTCGCCCGTGTATTCGCAACATCATCTGGTTAATGCTGAAAAGGAACCTTGCAAAAGATTATAGTAAGCACATGTGCACATATGTATCCATGTACAGTACAATGTATGTAATTACAATATGGACATGTAATGGTTTGAGGGAAGTAGTGATGTACCACATTACCAGCTTTTAAAGAAATATGGGATCGGATACTAACATTTAGTTAGAGACATTTTCATTTATTTTTTGTTGGAGTTGAGAGTACACCGACAAATTGCATTCTGAATATCATTCTGATATCAAATAATTTTGATTTTTTGAAATTCGTGATATAATACAAATTAAATTAAAATTTGATATTTTTTAATTTTTGATATATTTAACACTAACAGTCTTGGAAGTAAACTTTCAGGGCCTCAGATTCGACGAGAATCACAGAATCGATTCTTGTAATGATTCTCGCAACATTTGTCGTGAGAATCAATATCTTTCATTGAATCATGCAGTAAGTGAAGCGACTTGGATGGTTTCTGCTTCTCGCAAACTGGCACGAAATCTAGGCCCTGACTTTATAAACCTAATGATATGCATTTAAAGTACATGTAGCTGGGATGAAAAGCCATTGATCAATTGAAAATTTTGACCTTTCGTATTAAAAAAAAAGATATGGATATTTTCCCCAAAACACCAACAACAAAAAAGGTCTAAATGGGAAAACTATGTGTATCTTCTTGAAAGGTCAAAATTTTCAATTGATCTTTGGCTTTTCATACCAGTTACATACACTTATATATCATTATAAAGGACAGGGTTTTTTAGGGTTTTTTTCATATTTTCTGGTGTTTTTTAAAGCTTTTTGTGCTGTTTTTCGTGGGAAATCACACTTTTTTGTTTTATAATTCTTGGATCTGTTTTTTACTTTAAAAATCGTGTTTTTTGCCTAGGCCTACGAATAGTAGTGAAATGAAATACATTGTACGAACAAAGTTACAGAACATTAACACAAGCTTAAATATAGTTTTAAAATAAGCTAAATACACATAAAATCCATATTCCAAGCAAAACAAAAAGTATATCCACTAATTGGAACCTAAAAATAGCCCCTCAAACAAAAAGGTAGAGGCCATTTTTATTGGCTAAAAAAAGGAAATAACTGCATCAAAACTGAGTAAAATATTTTGATCCCTGATCAAAAATAACACAAAATATCAAAATTATAAGCTAAGTCTTAGCCTATACTCAAGATTTTGAATGCTTCCGACTTGTGAATGAGATCGTTATGACTGAACAGTGTTGCCAAAACTTGCGCGGCACATCCCCAGACATGCCAACTTTGAAATCCAGATTTCCGTACTCAGAAGAACAAAAATCCGTATTTTGCACCCTAAAACCATATTTTTAAAATATGTTCTTTTTGCATACCTGCCAACCCCAGAAACCCCAAAAGTAGAACACATAATTGCGAGGGAGCACTTGTGCGACCGAGCATGTAACGGCCGGGGTCCAGGGGCCCACCTTACGAATTTGCAATCAAATTTGGCAATACCAAAGAACCATTCCATCAAAGTAATAAATCAATTCAGAAAGATGCTTCCTTTAAGAGTTATCACTCGTTGAAAGTGCTACTTTGCTATACTTTACATGGAAATGGGCCATCTTAAAGTCGTCATATTTCCTTAATTACATATAACTGAACAAGCTGATTTTGGGATATATGTGATGCACAGTTGAAAATTAATTATTAACAGATTTGGTGACCTCAGTCGACCTTTGACCTTGTATGTGACCTTTGACTTCACGAAATTGGATAAAGTATGTAGACCAAACAAATTGATATATTTCTGGAAACATTGGGGTTTGTTACTTCTAATGTTGTTAGAAGCATGCTTTGTTAAAACTTTCAAGTTCAGAAAATCATTGATCATCTGCATCATCATCATCATCATCATCATCATCATCATCATCATCATCATCATCATCATCATCATCATCATCATCATCATCATCATCATTATATTATCAGTCGGCAGGCCTAACATTAAATATTAATTTTTTAATGTGCATGCATCATCATCATCATCATCATCATCATTATGGTCATTTTCACGGTAAAGGGTGTAACTTTGGATTTTTAACATTTTAATCCGTAGTGTTCTAATAAAGCCACAGAATTCCATAATTTTTGGCCACATAAGTCATCTAGTTAGCAGCTACCTTGGGTAGCATAATCAGCTTTGGGAGTTACTGCGTTCAGTTTTAGCAGGCTTAAATGTACTTAATATTGCCATTTTGAAAAACTATAAAAAACAGTAACATTTTTGTAAAACCCTGTGTTTTCTTCAGTTAGTTCATGGATAATTTTTCTTATCCTGAAAGTACAGTCATATGTTCAGTAAACACTGCCACATTAGATTTAATTGTGAACGGCCCTGTATTTTTGAGAACCGGACTTGATATTTGTCGTTCGAGGCTTCATTTTCCGTTAACAATTGTTAACAAACTTTGTGGGTGTAGCTTTGGTTCATAATTCTTGGTTATTTCTTCACTTCTTCTTGATTTATAACAGTTGTTATCTTAACTTGAAATGGGTAACAAAAATTAGCCGATTTGCAAGCTTTTAAAATTTTTATAAAATCTTGACTTCAAATAGCTGTTTTTCCGTTAACTTTTTGAAGCCTCCGAAACAAACTGTTCAGCAAGCTTGTGCAAATATAAATAAAAGAGCTCATCCAATCTATTTATCAAAATGTAGCAAAGTAGATCCTCAAGTCACATGTTTTTAAATCGTGGAGATATATATCACCGTTTGAAAATGGGACCCAATACAAACTTTCCGTTAACAATTGAAGCCTCCGAAACAAATGAAGCCTCCGAAACAACAGTAAACTTAATTATCATCTATGCATATCTAAATTGGTGTGTTTCATAATGATATCTGCATTGTAATTATTACTTGATATGTGCAGAATGTCATAAAAAAAAAAAAAAATTGACATTATGGTTAATGTTTGAAAAATATACTGATACCTTAAAAAGCCTGTTTCGGAGGCTTCACATGCAAAAAACACCATACTTAACAAATGGGTGAAAAAATTAATGTGTGATAAATCTACAATATCTGCCGCATAGAATCATTGATTCAATACACACAAGAAAATAACAGCTTAGATAATCCCAACACTGTTGTTTTCAAAAAAACTACTTCTGCAATGTTTAACAATTGTTAACATGAAGCCTCCGAAACAAAAAATATGACTTGCTGTGATAATTTAATTTTTGTCACAACTGAAATTCAATACTTAGAAGCAAAGCATGAAAATTGGTAATTGTGATATTTTTCACCTATTTTTTTATGTCAACTTGTAGTAGTTAGCTAAATATTTTACTTTTATGATCACCTGTGTTGTTAACTGAAGCCTCCGAAACACAAATCGCTTGAATTGCCAATTCTAAAAAATAACTCCAATTTCTGTGAAACTTGGCTGGGAGGTTCCTTTCATCAAGTAGTATTTGTACATGAAGTTAGACATTCAAATTATTTTAGGAACCCAATTAAAACTTAAAAAATATGTTTAAGGTTTGGAAATTTCCATTGTAAATGACACTTGATGTTAAAATTTTTCAAAACTGCAATTACAAACATAGCAAAACATGGTATAAAATTTAACTTATATCTGTTGACTTATACTTTGGAATGGAATTTCACATGTATTCCAGCTTTCATGTCAAAATTTTCTGAGGTTATGTAAAATACATTTGTTCTTAGATTTTAACCAAAATGTTATGCAAATGTCAAATTTTTTATTAGAAATCAAAAGGTTTAAGCCTTGAAACATTATTTTACTTGAATTTAAGTTGCTTCTATGCATGATTTCAGTAAACAGAAACATATTTAAGTGGTTTGAAATTTTGACCCTAAAAATCAAAAGTTACACCCTTTACCGTGAAAATGACCTTATATTATCAGTCGGCAGGCCTAACATTAAATATTAATTTTTTAATGTGCATGCATCATCGAAAGTCGAGAGAAAAACGATGTAGGCGACCACTTTAACAGACCAAGAAAGTGGTCAAATGATACCAGTAATTCAGCCGGTAGTCTAATCTTGCAGCTGTTTATCTTTTTAAGACACAACATTTTATTATTTTGGTCAAAATTCTGGAATTACGTATTTTTTGGGGGGTGACCGTACTACCGTATTTTTCACGTTTTACCGTACAAAATACGGTGAAACCGTACTAGTTGGCATGTCTGCATCCCTCGCCAGGCTGCGGTAAAGGAGTCTCAAGTCGCCTAATTTTTAAGCTTCCAATAAAATTAAAGCACCCAATAGTGGATATGGGCGGATTGACTCGAATTTAGAATGCAAATTACCAATTTGGGCAGAAAATCACTTGATTCATAATCAAAATAGTCCCAAACAAAAATGTTTGGTAGACTCATAACCGGTGCGATCTTACCTTTCCGATGTTGATTAAGATACTTCTTGCATCGATCCCGAGATGCGGAAAAACCAATAGTCATTTTGTCCCACATAAATGAATAAATAACAAAACCCCGATCCCCGAGTGGACTCACCCATTCGGTGACGTCACCACGATAATCATCCCTTATCCGACTTGGGCAGCCCCTACTCGGCCAAACTTGTAGGGGGCGGCGGGGTCCGGATAATCAACATCGGAAAGGTAAGATCGCACGGTTATGAGTCTACCAAACATTTTGTTTGGGACTAGACTCAGTACACCGGTCGATCTTACCGCTTCCGATGTTGATTAAGATACTTCTTGCATCAACATCTGAAAGATCGATCTAGCAAGTAACCGACGGATGGAGGTACAAGATTGGCCAGCATCTGATAAGGATCGGGAGAGTGGGTAGCATGGTAATCGCGAGGTCAAACTATTTCCCCCCCTCACGGCCGGAAACAGAAAGACTACGTGAACAGACAAAAACCCTGAACTGAAAGTTCAGTGGTTAAGAATAGAAACACTGGTTCTTACCATGTTGGAATTCTGATTGTCCATAAAACACCTGATACCCAACCACCATATTATTTCCGCAGAATAGCCCTGGAGAACTTATCGCCTGGTCGTTGGTTTACGTTTTTGTAGTAAACCGTGGAAAAGGACGACGGGTTCTTCCAAGACACAGCCTGACAAATCTCTTCTATGGGGACCCCCCTATGGTAGGCCCACGAAGATGAGATAGATCTGGTTGAGTGGGCCTTGGGGTAGCGTCTTTGCCGCCCGAGTCCACTAACACCTGGACCAGCCACCGTGCCAGAGTCTGTTTAGCGGCTGGACCGCGTGCGGTTCTGCGTGAGTGATAAATAAGCGGTCATGAGCCCCTCTTAAGGTTTGTGTTCGGCCAAGGTAGTGCTGTAGCGCCTCACCGGGCACCACAACCTGTCTTCGGCTATTGATTGAACCCTGCCCAATACTGGGGAGGAAGAGGGCGAGTGTCGGAATGTACTTCGCTCATTTTTGCAAGGAAATCCGGGCGAAGAAACAGCGTCGCTCCGTTGTTAGTAATACGGAGGCTGACTTCGAGACTGCGTGCAACTCTGAGCAGCGCCGTCCCGAAGCCAACGCCAGAAGAAAGGCCGCCTTAAGAGTGCGTATTTAAGGGTCGCTTTTGACAGGGGCTCAAAAGGGGACCCTTAATATACTCCAAGACTGTGTTGAGGTCCCATGGAGGGACCACCTTCCTTTCGGCGGGCGCCGTTGAACATACCGTCGAGAAGAAGACTTAGGGACCCATCTGAATTGATAGTCGACCCGTCTTCAAATCCCGATGAATCGAGAGAATGGCTGACTTATAGTTGGCTATCGTTGCCTGCTGAAGTCCTGACCTGAACTTTTCTGTCAGAAAATCTGCCACTAGAGGCACAGGGGCTCTAGTGGGAGATGTATTTCTCTCATCGCACCATGCGTAGTAGGGAGCCAAACGCTGACTATACGTCACGGAGGGTAGACTCTCGTCTACCCCGGCGATGAGAGAAGCAGCTTCTGATGAAAAGCCTCCCTCCGCCGCCGTTCCCTGATAAGGGCCATGCAGCTAACTGCAGGTGCTCTAGTGGTAGACTTGGTACCTCTCCTCCGGGCATCCGGAGTAGACGGTAACTTCGGGGAGTACTCGCGGCTGAGCCGCTAGTATATCCACCATCGGTCGAAACCACAGGTGTTTCCGCCAGAACGGTGCTATCAGAATGACGTTGCAATCCTCCCTCCCGATCTTGGTCACCACCCTTGCGAGCAGTGAGATCGGGGAAAGCGTAAGCAGTCATTCCTCCCAGTCTCACGGACAGAGCGTCCACGGCGAATGCCTGTGGGTCTGCGACCCTTGAGCAATACACCGGCAGCTGATGATTTCGATGAGATGCGAACAAATCTATCGAGGGGTGGTACATCACCCGAAGATCGTCTGGGCGACCTGCGGAGCAAGGGACCATTCTGTAGGTCCCGACACCTTTCCTCGTGACAGATCGTCCGCGAGGATGTTGGTGACTCCGCTATGTGCATCGCTCTCAACGTAATCTGCCTGGCCTTGCACCACCCTATCAGGCGTAGTGCGTGCAGGCATAACCGTGGTGACCTGGTGCCCCCTTGTCTGTTGAGGTAGGCCACCACGGTTGTGTTGTTTGTTTGGACAACGATATGAGACCCCACGATCGCCTTCTCGAAATGCTGGAGAGTCCTCTCCACTGCCCAAAGTTCGAGAAGGTTGATATGGAACTCCGTCTCCGTGGCCGACCATAGGCCCGAGACTGAGTCCCGTGGATGTGGCCCCCAGCCCAGCTTTGACGCGTCGGTCGTCACTACGTGGCGCACCGCTGGTGCAGGAAACCTGACACCTTGAGTCAAATTGGGCTGATGGGTCCACCACCAGAGTTCCTCTCGCGCGATCTCCGACATCGGAACCGCGAGGGATATTGGGTGACGACTGGGCCTGTAAAAGGCTAGAAGGTGTAGTTGTATAGGCCTCATGTGAAAGCGGCACTACGGTACGAGGTCTACCATACTGGCCATAAGGCCCAAAACCTTCATCCATGCCACAGCGGGTGCCCCTCTGACTCGGCCAAGAGTCGGGCACACCTCGCCATGTTCGTCACCCTCTCGGGTGAGGGCACCGCGATCCCCTCCTTGAGGTTGATCTGGGCCCCTAAGAATAGTGGTGTTCTGCGTCGGGACCAAATTGGATTTCTTGACGTTGATCAGAAATCCCAGGTCCCGCACCGCACGGACTACTAACTCCACGAGACACTGTGTCTCCAGCGGGTGCGTCCGTAAATGAACCAATCGTCCAGGTAGCAACACATGTTGACTCCCCTGCGCTTCAGGGACGCTGGCACCGTGCTGACCAGGAGTGTAAACACTCTGGGGAGGTGGACAAGCGAATGGCAGGCATCGAAACTGGTAAGTTTGACCCTGTACCTTGAAGCGTAGAAACCTCTGATCTTGAGGTGCGATCGGAACATGCAGATATGCGTCCGAGAGATCTAGCGATGCCGCCCACATACCCTTGATGGGGCAGGCTAGCACCAGCGAGAGTCTCCATTCTGAACCTCTTGGGCCTGATGAACTCGTTCAACGGCTTGAGGTTCAGAATGGCCTCAGTCGCCGGTCTTCTTTGGAGCCAGAAAAAGCGTGCTCCAAAACCCCTTGGTGAAAGGGGGTAGACCGGGACAATCGCTTGCTTCGTGAGAAGCTGAGTGACCTCTGACAGTAGTGCCCGACGCTGGGGGCCGTCTGGCGGCACTACCGTGGACCTCTGAATCGTGCAGGCGCACGAGGGGTGGCTGGTAAATTCCAGCCTGTAACCCCACTGACCACTGACAATACCCAGGCGCCCGGTGAGATGGCATGCCATCTCTGGGCGTAATGTCAATCAGCGGCCGCCCACAGGGGAATCCTGTGGGAAGTCAAACCTGCCGGCATGGACTGTCGACCGCCGTGCCCTCAGGACCGATCTGGTTTGCCACCCTTAGAAGAACGGCTCTTCTTAGGGGGCTTGCCATCACGGTCCAGCACTACTCTTGCGCTTCCCAGTTTTCTTGGGAGGTGCTGGAGTAGCCTCGGGCTCGGGTGTAGTTCGTGGTGGGCGTCGTGCTGAAGACGGAGCTGGCGCTGAAGAACGCTTAGAAGACTTCTTCTTCTTGTGCTTCTTCTTCGCCTTACTGCCCTTCCCCTTGGGCAGGGCAGCCTCCGACTTCTTCAGAGTGCTCTCATTGGTGGCCTTCTTTGCCCGGTCCTCAACCGTAGCGCAAAAAGGCCTGTCAAAAGTAGCCCCTGTCCCACGAGTCTGACTTCTTCATTGCATCAGCAAAGTCGGAGCCGTAAGTTGACTGGAGGGACAGACAGGCATTCTCCGGCGGCGAGATGACATCCTATGGGCTAGGCCCATAGAACTCTCGTTGAGGTTAGCTGTTAGCACCGCTAACAGATTAACCTCATGGAAGAGTTCGGCGTTGCCCGTGGTCGTTCAGCTACCTTCCTACCGAGGTGCTCGGCAAGCGTGGTAGCGACGCTAGAGACTCTGATAAGCGGCGTGCTCGCTTATCGATGAGCTTTAGCTCCTCCTCCCACTGGGGGAGAGCGACCCGTGCGCCTTGGCCGCTAGCGGCAGGCGCGTGGCTACGTCTGGATCCCTGGCAGGGACCCTGAGGTAGGTTTCGTAGTCCTCCTGCGAAACACGCAGTGGAAGCGTGCAAGCACGCGGCGTCGAAGCTCCAGCGAGCCTGACAGCCCCACGAAACCTACCCTTGAGGTCCGCCGGGAATGCAAGTGCAGGCGACCCTTGTGTGGGCGCTAGCTGGGCATCCTACTGAAAAGATGCCCTGGTCCTCCTGAACGGACTCCTCCTGAGAGAAAGCCAGGCCCAAACCTTGGGCCACACGGCTCATCACCTCAGCGGTGTCCATGAGGCAGACCATTGCTAGCGAGTTCCTCACGGGAAGCGGGGAAGGATACCTGAAGCTAGCTGCACAGTCTCATCAGACTGTGAGTCGCTACTGGTTTCATCTTCCGACTCCTTTCCCTCGCCTTCAGACTCTGACTCACTCTCTGATGAGGAAGAGATCTGACTGGACGGGCATCTGAAGGTGGACAGGGAGGTGTCGCCACCGTGTGGCTAGCCAACTGAACACCAGCAGAAGAGGGAGTACTCCGCTAGACCCCGAGATGCTAGCTATAGCACCCGGGATCCGCGACGCTCTCGCTGCTGTCGCCCTAGCCATAGCAGTGTGCGGCCTACCCTGAGCTGTATCAGGGTTAGCCACTCGCCGCCGGGTTGGGTAACAACTGGTGGTACTGCTTGCCCAACGCTAGGCGGCACTTGCCACGGTGGTAGACCGTGGAAGAAACCACCCTGCGGCGGATACCACGGGGCATACCCTGTTGGTAGCTGACCCTGAAAGGATCCGCCACCAGGGAAACCCCATGGAACGGCAGTACCAGTACCGCCTCCCCTGTTGCCACAGAGACTGTGGTAACCAGGGGCAGTACTGCGGTACCTGCGTGGTTGTAGCGTGAGGTGCCCGGTAGGGCTCCGGCTGCGCACCACTGTACCCATGCCTCACAGCGTTCCCCGCTAGAGGATCAAGCCGCAGTGTATGGGTACCCGCTATACTGGCTGTCCCTTGGCTAAAAGGAGCTTGCCTAGTATCACGGGTAGCTGAGCGTGTATACCCTCGATCAGTCACCTCGCTACCTGAATAGGCAGTATCAATCAATGGAGCCATGCTCCGCTGAATAGATAGTGATCGATCATAAGAGGGTAATTGACCCATTGACTGTAATGGATCACCCACGCTCTGCTGGCTCTCGAGGACATAAGTGGGTTGTTGATCAGCGAGGCTGTTCAAACTACCTACCCTAACCTCTTGAGCCTCGCCCAAGGTCGCTGTGTGTGGCGGACCACTCACGGCAGCTATGGCGCGTGCATAGTGGCTACCACTGAAGTCAAGCCGTAGCTCGCCCTCGGTAGCTGCCACTGTTTGCACTTGGGTCGCTGTCCCGTGAGAGACTGCGAGCCCAACCCGGTATAGCCGCTAGCCAGTCCCGGAGGACAGCCGGCAGCCATTCCAAGGCCCAGGGAATCACTCGGCGGTCCCACCATGGAACGCTGCCGTGTGACAACCCCAGTTGGTTCTGCTAAGACTACACCTGAAGCGTTAGCCCGGTATCGTCTCTGCTAAACCCATGCACGTTTTCATTCGACCCTTGCGGGGAACGAAAGGCGTGCTGCGTGCCGTGGATCAACCGAGGCAAGCCGGGGGTTCCACTGGCACGCTGCGTGCTACAGACCGGCGAGGCAAGTCCGCTGCACGCTGTATGCTAGGATTCAACCCAGGCAAGCCGGGTACCCTTGGCATACTGTCCGTCGCCGGCTACTTCGCGGGTGCTAGACCCGCTCGTTCGCCAGCAATAGACGGGTGTCCACCTGCAAGAAGCTCGCTAGAGATCTCACTGGTAGACTGGTACTCGCCTGTTAGGGCAAGTACCGCCCTGCTGCCTGCTACTAGCTTAGACGTTAAGTCAGTGCTTTCGCTGGCTGCTAGGCCTTCGGGCTCGCTAGCAGTCCCCGGAGGGTCCGCCTGCTTGCCCGGGACCGGAGCCCCAGAGGTTACCTTAGCGTGGCCCTTGCCGGCCGCGCTAGTACCTACCATATCAATCTTACCTGTAGGCTTCTGTTTCTTAGTCTTCGTCTTCTGTCTGTGTCGAAGACCTAAACGAGCGCTACTTTCTAAATCCTCGAAGTGGATGTCCGATAAGCCTATGCAAAAGGAAGCACACTTATTTGATTTAGAGCAATCCCTGTGGGTGTAGCAGAGTGGATGCGGGTCCCACTCTGCCACAAGGGAAGGGCATGATTGACAAGGCCTAGACATTGTAGTAATCGGGGAGCGTACAGCACTACCCCCCCGAACACAAGCTCAAGCCCAATAAACAGACCCACACGCACAGTGGCTGACGCTGATGTAGTGGTATGATATAAAAATATATATATACAAAGGGATGAAAAACTGAAAACCTTTTGGGAAGATTTGTCAGGCTGGTCCTTCGAAACCCACGAACTCTTAGCAGTAACTCGTCATCAGACGCGTACTGAAAGATATAACGATAGAGCACACCATAAACATAGCGATAATCACTCACCATACATGTATACACAGTACTGTACAAACATCTATTGTAACTTACTAGTCTGCTATAGCTGTTTTACGTGAGAACAAAAATAAAATGGCGTCCTAAGGGCGGCCATTTTGAAAACGTGTGTCCCGTATATGAACGGAAACACACATACAAGCTAAGTTTTTGGATCGTTTTTGTCACTTTTCTAGCGAAAAATGTCGTCAAAACTATCTCCCTAGCGACTATACTGGTTGGTTTTTACCTCAGTGTAACAAACAAACTGTATATCTAGTACTTTGGTTCGTAATGATACTTAGCGTTGGTAAAGAAAAATCCACACGTCTATCTCATCTAGAAACCAAGGAGGATAAGGGATGATTATCGTGTGTGACGTCACCGAATGGGTGAGTCCACCGGGGGATCGGGGGGTTTTTGTTATTTATTCATTTATGTGGGACAAAATGACTATTGGTTTTTCCGCATCTCGGGATCGATGCAAGAAGTATCTTAATCAACATCGGAAGCGGTAAGATCGACCGTGTACTGAGTCCTTCTGGTTGTTATTTAAAATGGGAAGTTATTTACGTACCGATCAATAAATGACAAAACCGTTTGTAATTGAAATTTGGACTTTCCGAGACTCAAAACCTTTATAAATTGGCTAAATTGAAAGGAAAATACATCAAACTACTGCCGCGACCTGACCTGACTTTTGCAAAGTAGCCCAATTTCAGACAAGTAGCAGCACAGTTTTTTGAGTAGCAGCAAGTGATTGCCAAGTAGCCCAGTTGTGGCATTGGCATCACTGTGATTGAAATGAATAGTGTTTTACTTACCTCCACCAGCCAGTTTCCTTTCTTCTTTATTTCCAGGAATCTACACAAGGAACAGGAAATGACAGCAATAATATTTTGCTCGATTTAATTTCACGCTTATCACATTTAATTTCAAACCGTGCGGATTTGCCGCGGAATATATAAAGCCCACAAATTTTTTTTTACCCATATGCTTAAAATGTATGTAACAGAGCCTGCTTGAATCTTCAAATAAAAGAAATGTACAAACTGTTTTACAGGTAAAAATCACAAAAAAATAATACCACAAAAATATCACACTATTCAGTATCTAGGATATGGCACTCAATAAATTTATCTCACATTCACAGATCTGTACAAAAAGGAAGTGGGTGCAATTTATCTAGATATTTTGTTCCCTCTTATTACTCCCATGCAGTACCATTTTACACCTCGCCCACTGCCATATAATGCCTTGCATTTCAGAATCACTTTGTTTACTCTGCCAATGTGTAATTGTTTTAAAGAAATGTTTATCCAAACAGTTACATTCAGGGCCGTAGCAAGGTTGTAAAATGTGGGGCGGCCATGACAAACGTGGGGCGCCCAAAATACAAATACCGGTATATTACCAAATTGAAATAAAGATATAAAGAAAAACATTATACAAATTTCTCAAAAAGTGGGGCGGCTATGGCATCCCCGGCTGCCCCGCTTGCTACAGCCCTGGTTACATTTCATGCTATTTCAGCACATCACATCAATTTAAAGCTTCCATTAATTAGGCGCCCTATTCTTTTTTTTTCTTAGAAAAGTACACTAGGATTTTTACACAGGGGATAAGAAAATTCCCTACATATTTGGTACATTAGGTAAAAAAATAAAAGGTTTGTCTCAAAGCTCACGAGTGGTTTGAAAATATGCGTGCGCAAGCTTAAATTTGAGACAAACCTTTTTTCTTTGGCCTTATGGGAAAAAAATAAGCACTTTTGAAAGTTACAGAAAAACAGTGGTGGCATCACAGGGGGGCATGAGGGGGCAAATTCCCCCAGTCAGAACTCTTGCCCCCTCCCCCCACAGTAAAAACCCAAAATTACGAAAATGTCACCTTTTTACGGTTTGTTTGTTGATTTTGCCCCCCTGAAAATCACTTTGCCCCCTCAATGCCCGCCACTGCAGAAAAAAAGAATCCCTTTTCATGGATGTTTTACCAAAGTCGTTTCATCATTTCATGGAAGAGTATACATCACTTGAAAATTAAGGTACCGGTATCATAGAAAAAATAAGCTGTTGTGGAAAATTGCATGATACCCCCTATTTGCCGAAAGACATTTTAAATAGGCTGAAAGTATAATCTGTATGCGCATATTCTTGTAGTATTTTTCATGATTTGTCCTGGACTTCAGGGTTGTCAGAAATTTTCAGCCAATTTGGCGGGTTGAAATGTCGATAAATAAAAAAAAATGCACCCAAAATTATTTAAACTCTGCAGAAATCAATTTTAGAATGAATTTTGAAATCAAATTGGTTCAAAATTGTATTATTTTCTGTTAATTTTAATCCAAAAATCACCTTCAAAAATGTGTTGTTGCTTTGTAGCAATTTATATTCTGCAAGTTCCTTGTACATAGCTACAGTATGAATCCATCTTTCACACGATTTTATAGTTTACACCCACATGACCCATGCATGCTAATGAACTAATACTATAGGCTAACTCCACAGAAATGGTACATTTTCATAAATTTTAAAAGTTCATTCAATGCTTCCAAGTTATTGTTTCCTGGAAAGTAGACTAACAAAGCTTTCAGAAACCACTTTTGTTTTTTGCCTTGCACAATTTAATATATTTTTATGACAATTTGAAGTAGTGGGAACTGGAACAGGTTTGTGTATCCCTAATTTTGCAGGAAATTGCTGATCTTATGAGTATTGCTGATCCCAGTGTACATGCACAAAAGATATGTATTAGTGGTTTAATATTAGCTTTGATATCTCTACTGCAATTCCAGAACAAAATTTAAACCCATCAGTAACATTATAAATGTATACTACGGCCTTCAAATGTGGGTATTGAAATGTCCCGTCTGTCACAGAAAAACATCAAAAATTGTTTATTTTCCATATTTTAATATATTTTTGTTCAAAACTTAATTCCTATCTCATATCAAGTAGGCCTCATATAAAAAACAAAGTAAAATTGTTCACTGACATTTAGTATAGAAGATATTCCATCTCAAAATGTGTCCGTCTGTCACATTTTAGCATTCTTACCATGTAGGCCTACAATCAAATGGGGGAAATTTTCAAGTCAGAAATTTTTTGTTTTTTACTTCAGATTCATATTCTGCACTAAATTTTGGCAAATAAAAAATGATTTAATGCTCATTTTGACAATTAAAATTCCATCTGGCAGTCAAACCATTGTAAACACTAAATTTTGATCATTTTTATGGATACTGGCTGTTTGAGGTTGACTCCCTTCGCATGAGAGGCCTCAAATGATGTTTAAGGTAATATTTTATCATGATTAGATGTTGTTTGTAATTTCTGTATGAAAATAAATCCCACAAAGTATATTTGAGCAACTCACCATTGCTCTAAAGATCACTGTAAAAATGTTCAAAAAGGTCCGTCTGTCACGTCCCGTCTGTCACGACTTTGTGAGCCCAAGTATAAAAATCTCAGCTTTGTATTTTTTGAGTATGATGTTTACTGAGAGTTTATTTTCTAATGTTTAATTTTGACAGCATTTTTCAATAAAGCTCATTTTAGAACAGATAGAGTTTTGCAAGAATGTACTTTTTTTTTTTTTTAAATGGGTGCTTTTTCCGTCCGTCTGTCACGCTGTATTTCAATTTGCAACCATACAGCCATTGAATCACTTGGTTTCATCTTGTGTGTTTTAAATTAAATTATGACATGTTCTCTTTGACTTGGAGTATAACAATTTGGGATATGTCTTGTAGAATTTTTTGTTGAGGCATTTGAAAAAAAAAGAGCCTATCTAAATGTCCCGTCTGTCACGCTGGAGTTAGCCTATAGTCAAATGCAGCAAACCTTTGACGAGCGCGACTACCGTGATGTTGCAAATTCGGCGCTAACAACACGTACGGCGCACAATTCATTCATTTCCACTCGGCAACAGCAGATCGCCTCTCATCAGCCAATCAGAGACAAGTGCGGGGCCAGAGCCAAAAATGGTCATCACTCAACCTAAAATTTAGAAATTGTCAAAGGAGTGAATTTCTCCTCCGGTTTAATAGACTACTAACCAAAGTTTATGAATCAAAAAAAAAAAAAAGTAAAATTTGCCTGTTAATTTCGGACTGCAAGTAATAAAATACACACGTAGCGCCCTCTTGGTGTGGCGGGACGGAATTGCTAAATTTGATGTTACTACAAAAAAAAAAAGATAGGATTTTTTTGTTTATGGTATTACAAAGGTCTTCTGTATGGACAATTTCAGCACTTAAAAAATTTCAGTGGACTTCATAAAATAAAGAAATAAATTAAAATATGTGTAAAATTCCGTCCCGCCACATTTTGAGGTGATTTTTTTACGTTTCGGAAGGGACGAAAAAAAAAAATTTTAGTCAAAACTTTCCAAAATATCAACTATTATGGTAATAAACATTCCTGAGTACACAAAATTGAATTCATCAACTTTGCTAGACTCAGAGCCATTTTAACTTCTTCTTTTTCAGGCCTTTTGTGGTAGGATGCCAGCAATAATGCTATTTTCAGGGTCTGTGGTGTAAAACATTGGCCCCGCCACATTTTGAGATGATTTTTTTAAGTTCAGGAAGGGATGAAAATTTTCTTTCTCGGTTAATATTTTGCAATAATTTTTCATTGGAAGTGAAAGAAAAGACAATTTTGTCAGTTTTAAAGTGAATTAATGGCTTTTTTTCTTGATTTTGACATGGTGGACAAAATTCCGTCCCGCCACATTGACATGATTTAAAAAAATTAATGAGCGTACTATAAAGAGGGGGGTGAAATTTATAATTCCTTCCATAACAAAACAAGGATAGTTGAAGTTAATACCAATGTTAGAAACAAATGTTTTATCCCAGTACTTTTGATAAAAATTCAACAAATGTACTGTGTTCACAAATACATGAATTTTATCATTCTGTCCCGCCACATCGATCAATTTGTGTTACCGTGGCAACATGTTGATTCTTTGGACTATTTTTCTTGCGTGTGAATGTAGTCTGTAACTTACTTGTTTATATTAAGCACATGAAGAATCCATAAAATAAACAGTCACAGGGCTACAATTAAAAGGTCTATCAAAATTCCGTCCCGCCACAAACGGGAATTTTGGCTCTGGCCCTGCGTCCAACGCAGTAAATACGCAATGTATACTTACAATACGCGCTCGTCGAAGGTTTACTGCATATCACTTTGGTATTGCTATAAATTATAATAATTCTATTTTTATGAATTAAGCTTACCTGTCATCCAATTCAATTACATTGCCTTGCACAGCCGACACCAAATACACTGAAAATAAAAGGTACAAAAATGCAAGTCAGAAACCTTACACACGTATATCGTCAACATATATGCAATCTTCAAAGACCTAATATATGTGCAAAAATACAAAAGTAAGTTTAAAATGTCAGAAAAAGATGTATAAATTGAGATATTTACCGGCGAATATCGCGAGCAAATACTTCCCCATCTTCATGTTCAGGATGTTGTTGCAGAAGTGATGATCTTTGATCTGCAACGCTGCTATTTCCGGCATTATTGTTACGGGTCAAAGGTTGGTATTTGACATATAGGGTGGTCTGAACATCTTCCCATTACAATAATATTATTGATCTGCATGTCAAAGGAATCTATTGAACTTTTTGGGATAATTCCTTAGGGGGCTATCATTTTCTTTGGAAGGGGGGGGGGGGTCCCAAATATACTGTGGGTCATAAAATCTTGGAAAGAAAAATAGGGGGGTAAAAAAAATAAATAATTTTTTGATAACCAAAATAGACTCAAAATATGTAGGCCGTGGGATGGGGAGGTAGGGAGCCCGGGTAGGGAGTCACAAGATGATCACAGATAGGCCTAGTGCTGTAATCGATAAGCTTTCTGGGTATCGATATGTCGGGAGGCAAACATCCGACATGTCGAACGATACTCACGCAGTTTGAAACACGGATTTGAGTTTACCAATACTGGAGGGGCTGGAGATCGTGAAGACGACATGATGCATGTATTCTAGATGTAAAGCTCACCTTGAAATTGGGAGACGGTAATTTGAGTATTTGACGGTAATTTGAGACCTGATTTGAGATAATCTAAGCATGTGTGCCATGTCGTTTGTGTATCGATACTGACATTGAGTGTTTCGACATGTCGGAAGTCTATGTATTTTCCGACTATCGATACTTACGACAATCGATTACAGCACTAGATAGGCCCCCTAGTGTGTTTATTTTATTCGAAAAGACTGATTTCAATTCAATTTAGCCTGTTTAGGGGTGTATTAGTGGTGGGGGTGGGATCCCGGGGGTGGGATCATAAATTTTTTGCCGAAATGGGGGGGGGGGCAATTTTTAGTTAAACCAATGCTTAAGAATAGATTTGTACTAATTTGCAGTTGCGCAGGCAGCGGGGGAGGGGGGCGGGGGTCAGAGGGCTGACAAAAAAAATGAAAGAAAAAGGTACCCTCTGATAAAAAATAAAAGAGAAAATCAGGAGGGCACTAGGGGCAAGGAGCCCTTTTCTATCGAAATTCAGGCCGATCATGGGCCGAAATAGCGTAAAATACGATTTTTTTGCACGCTACGCGCGCACAGTGTATAATTAAAGCCCTTTCTATCCTGAAAATGGGCGAAAATCGGCAGGTATAAAAGACTGATCACTGATTGCTGATTACTGATTGCTGATCACTGACTACTGATTGATCAGTTGCTGATTACTGAACGGTTACCTGATTACTGATTGATCAGGAGCTGATTACTGATTGATCAGGAGCTGATTACTGATTGTTCAGTCACTGACCGCTGATTGCTGATTGTTCAGTAGCTGATTACTGAATGGTTACCTGATTACTGTAAAAGACTGATCACTCGTCTTTCACTGAACGCTGTACGCGTAGGCCTATATGAAATACTGCACTAAACGACCGGTCAATATTTATGAGGGGGAAGTCTCGGTGGGCGGGGAATCCGAATTGTTTTTGGTTATAGGGTATAGGGGGATGCTACGTTTTGAATGGAAACTTGAGCAGACATGAGGGGGCAACGGCATGCGGATATGAGACAGCGGAACACATGACATCTCGTCCCGTAGCAGGAAAAAACGACGGGCCACGTGGGCACGGGACAACGGAGGGGGGGGGGGGGTAAAGACAGGATGACTTTGAAAATAAGACGGGACGGTTTAAAGCATGGGACATTAATGACCGGGCCACGGGACGGCAGACTGAACAACAACGCATATTTTAATTTTATATAAAAAAAAAAGACATTTGAATAGGGTAAATTGGGGTAAATGGAACGGTGGGGTAAATGGAACGCTGAGAATACAATTCCCTCAATCAAGAAACAAATTGGGCAACATCATACCGAGTGTTCCATTTACCCCAACGCCATACGTTCTGCTTTCGTTTCATACCCCAAGCGTGGGTTTACTCGGTATTTGAGTGGAAGAAAATCTCAAATGTTGTCACTGACCATAGAGTGGTGCTACGGTTCAGTGAACATGACTAATTTAAGGGTATTGATTCCTAAATATTTGAATGTTGTGCTGAGAGTTGTCTTACAATATTGGCAATGTGTTTGTTATCTACAATAACATAAATGTTTTAAACAATAAAATAGCAGATTTTAATGATGAAATTATGCAAATTAATATGCTAATTAGCTAATTAATTAGTTTGGTGTTCCATTTACCCCACAACAGATCCACTTGGGGTAAATGGAACACGGTTGACTGACTTCAAATATATATAACTTGTTAATATTTTTTTTACTAATTGGTTTCATTATTATGAAATTATATACTCTTTCTTCCATGAAATAACTAATTCATGGTAGATTAGGCCTCCTATTGATTTTTAAAAAATCTGAAAACCATTTTTTCTGTTATGTACCGAGAGAAAGTGTATTTTTACGTGGTATTTTACCATGTTTATAAAAACAACATGAAAACAAAATTATTTTTGTTAATCTTTTGTTTAGTCACAAAATATATGTTAAATAAAATATTCTGATGACTTTTCAATGTAAATATAGCTATGAATGTAGGCTCCTTGCAAGTAATGCCCCTTGTTCCAATTACCCATCCCACTGTTCCATTTACCCCAATTTGTTGGGGTAACTGGAACACCATGACCATGCATGTATTTGGACCGATACAAGAAACAAAGCCATAAAATGGGAGTTTATCTGTTAAAACAAGTTGTAAAAACATATTATCTACTTATTGAAACAAACACAAATCATATATGGATACCCTCCTGACCACAGAAAGTGATTTATTGCTTAAGCGTTCCATTTACCCCAATTTACCCTATTGATTTTTTTTTTTGCCTATGCATTCCATTTTATCTGTGAATTGGTTTAGTTTAATACATTTATTGCACATGAAACACCAAAATGTGATGTGGTGGTGCAAACAGTGGCGTAACTACGGGGGGGGCATTTCAGCAAAAAATTGAAAGGACATTTTTAAGACCGATATTCAACGGAATCATCTCACAATGGCGAGTCGCCTGCCCGGTCGCCAGCCTGCGGTCGCCTGCAAGTGATGGACTGGTGGTATACGTGCATGGGAAAACATCTATGCCTAGACTCATCCATACGCCCAGCTGCAAACCGACCGAATATGGCAAGCCATTGTGGTCAAAGTGTTTGCTGTTTGTTGGTTTAAACCATAGACCCTTTAATGGTCACTCTATCCTGGTTGTGCTTTTTTTAGTTCAATGTCTTGTTTCTAGGACTCCAATGGAAACATGTCTTTTTTAAGGGGACAATTTAGAATTTAACTCATTTTAGGGTTTTCTCATATAATTTAATTTCTTTGAAATTTCAGCTTCAATTTGCTTTTATTTGAAAGAAATTGGACATTCGGTACTCATTTTATGATTCATTTTCATAGACACAGACGTGGACAATATAAATTGAAATTACTTGTAATATTTTCTATATTTTCCTATACTAATGCATGCAGTTTCTTTGTAATTTATTGTTTTTAAGAGGCAATTGTGACAAATTTGTAGTTTAAACTGGTTATTAAAGCTATTTTATTTAAGAAAAATATGTTTTTATTTATCTTTTGTATTGTTTCAAATTCAATTTGGATTTCTAATGACTAATTTGCATATTCAGTATTTCTAAACTTCAATTTTAGGCAATTGTTGTTTCGCGTCATTTTAAACCTTGCAAGCAGGTTTTTAGTGATCTAAAAACGGTAGTCGCGTCATATTTGTTTTCCCTCAAAACTCTCAGTTCCATCAAGTTACGCCATCCCACCAATTTTGCAGCCTTTCGTAACTTTCCTTTAGAAAAACTCTTTTACGAGTTCAGATAGGCCTATTAGATTTTGCACAGAGGCGTTGTTGTATTTACACACGCGTTGTGATAAAATTATGTCAAATGTGTTGAGCTGATAACCAATAGAATTGAATAAGATCTGTATGATGCATCCTGATTTGATAAATTAGGATTGTAGGCCTATTCCACGATTCATTACGAGCATTCAGCGCGCGGCGGGTTAGCCGTAATATCCTCGATTTGCATAATTACATCACTGAGGTACCGGGTTCGAGCATTTTGCATTTGGTTTCCACTCTATATAGGCCCTACGCCTACTCGCTGCCGCAGGAGTTCGGCAGTGGCGTAGCGTGGGTTATCCGACGTGGGGTAGGGGGCGATGGGGTGGGGTCACCCAGGCCCGTACGCGATGCACACCCCCAATTTGGAAAAGTATACAAAAAGTCCCAAAATGTCAGAATTTCAGATTTTTTACGTTTTTTGGACAATAAAGTCCACTTTTCACAAAATAGCCCCCCCCCCTCTCCTTGGAAAAAAGTCCACCTTTTCAAAATCACCCCCCCCAATGAAATCCTGCTTACGGACCATGGGGACCGACCATGCTGGGGGACGCGTTATTTCTTTCTGCAACCATAATGGGCCGCAATGCGATAACACGTAGTACATACATGTAATTATAGGCCTATGAGGCTAGACATAACACGAGTTTATTACCATTATTATTTCCTCTTACTTAATAAAAATAAAAAGAAATCGATAGAATTAAAATTCTACAAAGGTTTACCTGGGGTTCGAACCCACAACCTATGTATCCATAGTCTAATGCCTAAACGACTGTGCTATGATTCGTTGTGCCAGAAAGGTGTTTGTTTATGATACTTATTGATTACGGAATAAAGTGCATACACACAATATACTATTACTAGTATATTAGTACTAATAAATACGAATATAATCCTACCCCTAACCCTAAACCCTAACCCTAACCCTAAACCCTAACGCTAACCCTAACCCTAACCATAACCATAAGACCCTAACCCTAACCCCTAACCCTGACAATAATGAACCTTGCCTCGGACGATGCGGTTAGTGATATATTGCGGCCCATTATGGTTGCAGAAAGAAATTAAGCGGGGGGGACGGGTCTGGTGGTGGGAGGGCACAAGACGTTTTTGGCAATTTTCCCATGGGATTTGTAAATTTTGCAGTCGATTTGGGATTTGGGGTACGTGCCCCCCCTTGCCCCTATGACGCTACGCCACTGGGGAGCCCGGCTTCACTAGTTTCCTCCTCGGCATCTAAAAGTGGACTTTCTTCCATGATTGCAATATTTCGGATCAAGTTCCGTATTGAATATGATTGAAAGTACCGCAGGCCTACACTGTTATACCGGTATAGGCCTATAGATAATAGTATAGTGCACTTATGTCCACGGCAAATTCACCGTGACCTTTCCAGCCATAAGCCCGCTTATTAAACCGAGATATGCAGTACTAAACCATTAAAGTAATCGATTGTCCAACGCAAATTTATTACCACGTGATAATATTAATCCAATGAGCGATCGAATTGTCCGCTACGGTCGACTAATCCAATCGATAATGACGCTATTGACATGTACGGCGGAGCTTCACTGACTGAGTTTTGGGGTATTTTTCACTGGTTTGCTATCATTTACTCATCAAGGCGGTCCAACGTTATTATAAGGACTATGATAATGATATAAAGTTTGACATGTATAGAATAAACCATACTTGATTAACATAAAGTACTAAATTTGTACCTATTATGGTTTAGCGACACCCTTCTTGCAACTGCGACCAAGCCAGGACGGCCCGGTGAAGCAAAATGTGCATTGGAATAACACGGGAGTTTGGATATAGATGGTATATTTCTTTCTCATACAAATGTATGTTCTCCCGTTATTAAAGCTTGTACCGGGTTGAAAATTCAGATATTTTGAAAAGACTAATTGAAACATAAAAAAGTACTGAAATCATAGCTTTTATACTTTTTCATATATGACGCTAACTAGTTTATCTCATATATCTACAACACAGCGCTACCAGTAGGGTTCAATTGCCTATTGTGAGTGCCCCTGTGTTGTGTGCATACATGTAGTTAACAATAACTGCATGATGGCCTGTCCAAAACAAGCAAACAAACAATCAGACAAACAAACACGATTCGTTAGTATTATTAAACGTAAAACGCTTAGCTGCAGTATTGATTGACTCAATCTAGTGACAATCTGATGGCTTGCAATAATTGTAGGCCTATTGTGGAAATTCCATAATGAGTTTGTAACATTTTCACGCCGCCGTCGTTGAACAATTACGTTATGGATCCAATGGCTTGCCATAACCACATGAGCGTACAAGTACATGAAAGTCTGGAATTTGCTGGGTCAGGTGATGACCGTTATGTTGTTTACCAAGCGACGCACCCCCGGGGGCGCACCATTAGACTTCAAGGGGAGTCAGACTGAGGGGAGTGGAGGAAGTTGGGGTCGGTGCAATTTTATTTTTCGCCGCCGAAAGCGGCAAGATATTTTTTGCACTATATGTTGGGCAAGATTTTTTTTGGCACTAGGCCTAGGCTTATATGTTGCCCAGGAGTTATTATTATTTTTTTCTAGTGATAGGGGGAAAGTTTCCTTTTTGCTCATGTAGTGGGGTAAGTTTTTTTTTTTCAAACACTTCATCCTCATTGAAGTCTAGTGGTGTGTCCCTAATCGATGTGCATGCACTAGCCATAGCCATCATCATAACTTATATATTTCTTTTAGGGACCGTGCAATAATTATGAGCCCTGGGTGTACGGCAAGCGGGGGGGGGGGGGCAGTCCCAGTGGCGGTGGGCAGGCTTTAGAGCCTTTGAGTTTTGAGGAATGCGAGTCAGTGTCCCCATTAATTGGCTGTTTGTTTGCTATACCATTAATTGTTTTAGAATTTACTATTTATTAAAAAAAAAAAACAGTGATTTTTAGTGCGCTACGCACAGGCACAACGCCTAGACGTTGATCCACAAGCCTCAGCACACTTTACAGGTTGTCGCTGACCACTACGGCCCCACATCATTCCATAAACCATTTAACAACAAATCAGGGACTTTGCTACTTCAAGAGCGCACACCCTAGACATTCCACAAACTTAAACCATCGCAACCAGGATCTGCTCCCCGAGTTTCGTAGGGTTACAACAAGACAATTAGCAGTAAGTTCCTTATCCAGGGGAATTTCAAGCTAACTCAACTTTCCACGAGAGTATACATGTACTAGGCACCGCCAGGGTTTGAACCGCAACCTCTAGCACCATAGTCTCTAACGCCTTTAACGATTGAGCTAACTTGACTGCTATAATTCATTCATTTATTTATTATTTATTGTTTCATTCATTCATTCATTTATTTATTATTTATTTATTGATTCATTATTTATTTTTTCAATCATTTATTTATTTATTCATTCATTTATTTATTTATTCAATTATTATTTATTTATTCATTCATTTACTTATTATTTATTTATTCATTCATTCATGCATTATTTATTTATTCGTTCATTTATTTATTATTTATTTATTCATTCATTTATTCATTATTTATTTATTCATTCATTTATTATTTATTTATTCATTCATTTATTATTTATTTATTTATTCATTCATTTATTTATTATTTATTTATTCATTCATTTGTTTATTATTTATTTATTTATTTATTTATTCATTCATGTATTTATTATTTATTTATTTATTCATTTATTTATTATTTGTTTATTCATTCATTATTCAATATTTATTTATTCATTCATTTATTTCAATATTTATTTATTCATTCATTTATTTCAATATTTATTTATTCATTCAGTTATTTCATTATTTATTTATTCATTCATTTATTTCATTATTTATTTATTCATTCATTTATTTCATTATTTATTTATTCATTCATTTATTTTTATTTATTTATTCATTTATGTAGTCTTTCTTTCTTTCATTTATTTTTTATTTATTTATTCTATTTATTTAATTTTTAATTTTTTAATTGTTTTAATTTTATTTTTAATTAATTAATTAATTAATTAATTAATTTATTTATTTATTATTTATTTTTATTTATTTATTATTTATTTATTTATTTATTTATTTATTTATTGATTGATTGATTGATTGATTGATTGATTGATTGATTGATTGATTGATTGATTGATTGATTGATTGCTGACAAAACTTTCATAATAATTATAGGCCATTCATTATTTTATTTATTTGTGTTGGGTTTTTTTTATTTTGAATTTCCGTAAGTAGCGCATGCGTGGCAAAATGCCGCCACCTGATTGGTCGATTGGTTAAAGTCACATGACCGAGCCACAACGCCATTTTAAATTGCAGTGCATCGATATCGTTACCGGGAAAGTTACGGTCAATTGAGGTGAAGTAAATTAACAATATTTGACTACCTTATGATAACAGTTGATACTGACAAGTTTGCAGGAGCTTCCAGGGTGATTGTCGCATAGTTCGGTGAGTTATTAAAGTCAATTTAGTATAGTTTGTACTCTGTAACACATGAACATCTGTCAATGCGGCAATTCGCAAGCATGCACTTGAGGCAGTCCAACTGCCGCGCTCAGACTCAGAGTCAATCATGACATGGTAAATTGGTATTGCTGTCTGTACAGCAACCTGCATGATGAATGGCTTGCTACCGCAGTTGGCCGTTAAAATGCATATGCCGGGTAACGTGGCAGGCCTACATTTTTTAAAGCTATCACATTCATTGATTGAATAGTGGATGTAGGCCTACTCATGTACTGTTACAACATTGCTGTCATTGCGTAAATATTGACCTTCGGGTCAAATGCCTGAGAAATCACTGCGTGCATTCATGCGGGCATTCATCATGAACTTCATGACATAAATGCGTTACTACATGCACTATCGTCGACAATTGAGAGGGGTACTCGAATTAAATTTCACAGGGCTGGAACTCTGAAACCCCTACCGTGTCCATGAGGGTTTTTACTAGCATGGTACACCGTACAGGGAACCCATACTGATACCGTAGTAGCTATGCACAAAGACAACTAAATGGGACTAAAAGTGTACCGGGTATATAGCCTACCGGTGAAGCGAGTGCAACACAATTGCATGATTTAGCCTTTAGGTATGCTAGGTGAATTCAAATTTGCCATCAAACTGCATCATTTTATAATGTGACACGATCAAGGGAAATGAGTCGGATGTCGCTAATATTGATTTTGAGATATTGGCAAAGAAAGTGCTTAAATTCTTTTGTTTTATATTGTTTTCAGTGATTGATAAATTGATGTAGCTTCCCAAAAAAGATCGTATCAGCATGGGGTTTTCAGTTTCTGAAAGCTCTAAATGTCTTCTTTATAATCTTGTGTAAAACTCATTTTCGACCAGGGCCCACATGTGACTCATTCCCTGGCCTTGATCATAAAGCCAAAACTGAAAACCTTTCTGTCATAGCATATTCCCTAGCAAAGTTACATCTTGTCAAAGATTGACTTTCATCAAAAAGATTCTACTAGCAAAATTCCCCAAAACAGCATTTTGTTGAGGTTTCTAGATTGCCTCTCATACCTGCATGATTTCAATTAGAGTTAAAATGTACAGGGCTCCCAATGCTTCCCATAGCTTTTTTACAGTTCATGCCTAAGGTAGGGATGTTCATAAAATTTTGAAGTTCAATATTTTTAGCTGAAAGTTCTTTCATTTGAAAGAGAATCCCCCAGAATAAATCCCCAAAATCGGTGCACCTAGACTGAGATGGCACTTCAGCATGTTCAGTGCAAACTTAAGGGCAGCACCAATAACTAAAATGTCATACCGATAAATGATGTGTGTGTTTTGTTTGCTTTTTAAGTTTTGATAGTTTGTGTCAATTTTTTTTCAAATCAGGACACATGTTTAGATTTTTGTTACCTAAAACACAGCTGATATGACAGTTTTGTTTGTTGCAAATCTGGACCCATATTCAGGGTTTTCTTGTAAAATAAAGTGGCACATCCCTGTATACCTATGTGAGTCTCCCCGATGAAAAATCATTGTTGAGTGGCTAGTTTGATGTCTTACAAAGTGTCACCTAAATGTGGACCTGTATAACATTTAAATTTCACAATGAGTAAAATGAGTGTGATGTCGATCAAACACAAAATTCATTTTTCAATTTCATTACATTGGCCATTCTGAGAGCTTATTTTGCTGAATATGCCATTACAATGGTTCCAGAGATATGGCCATTTTAGTGTTGCTCATAATAATAAAATACAAAGGAAGAAATAATAATATTGACTCTGTCTCAAAATCAATATTTTCGACATCCAACTCATAATTCTCGATCATCATCGAAAGTGAGACCACATGCTTACGGCGCAAGCGCATCTTTTGAGAATTGACCAATTACAGTCTTTGGTTGTGCAATCGGCGTGTTGTTCCATGAAAAGTACGCTGAAGGCACATCCTTGCTATAGAATAGAATAATGAGGGCCCACAAATGTTAAAATCAAGTAAAGTTACAGAAGGCCCTAGATGTGTGGGGTTAAATATCAAACTGTTTGAATGTTGGTTATTTCATGCAGCCTCTTTACAAGTTGTCCTATGAACCTAAACCAATATGATTTCTGTATAACAGCAGATTAAGAGGGAATATTGTTTTTGAGTAGGTTATGAACTTCACAGATTTTTGAAGTACTCCGGGAGCTAGGACCACTTTCTGTGCACCCCCCACAGGACCAAACCAAACCAACTTTTTTAGGTTCCTGAGATGACCCCAAAACATAATCAGGATGTTCCCAAAAATATAAACTGGCCCCAAGGGGTAAAAGGTCATCGAACTTTGCATAGGGTCAAATTTCAAAGGTCAAAGGTCACGTTTTTTGCCTTATGGGGTCGAAAACATCAAAGTGCTCGATTTTGCCAAAAAGGGGTCAAAATGTTTGTTTGATGAAACAAATCAAATAAGTATAGATTGCACCATCTTGATGTTTAGTTACCTAGGTTACACAGCAAAATAGGTCAAGGTCAATAGGCCTCAATGGTAGGGGCCTACTTGACCTATTTTGCTGTGTTACCTAGGTAACAAGCATCCAAGATATTACAATCCTATCCTTATTTGATTTGTTTAACCAAAACGAACAATTTGACACCTCTTTTGGCAAAATCGAGCACTTTGTTGTTTTCGACCCTATAGAGGCAAAAAATGTGACCTTTGACCTTTTGGTTATAACTAAAGAACAATACGTCCTAGATAGGTCAAACTATACATTTTTTGAATCCTTGTGACAAGAGAAATACATTGGAATGGTTTTCAACACAATTTGAGCAAGTTTGAAATTTTGACCCTATGCAAAGTTCGATGACCTTTTACCCCCCTTGGGGCCAGTTTATATTTTGGAACATCCTGATGGGGTCATCTCAGGAACCTAAAAAGTTGGTTTGGTTTGGTCCTGTGGGGGTGCACAGAAAGTGGTCCTAGCTCCCCGAGTAAAGGTACAGTCTTGTGAACCAATCTATTTTCAATGTTACTGACCCCAGCTTTCTTGATTAACCAGTTAAAATAAATGGCGGTTATTTAACTGGTTAATTAACCGTAAGATTGGTTAATTACCGATCTCAAATTCAATATGCCATCATACTGAAGAACATTGTGCAAGTATTTGGGTTATGGTGTGTGAACCCCCCAACCCCCCCCCCCCCACACACACACACAATTTTTGTCGGCAAAATTGACTGTTGTCGTCAACACCATGTGATTGTTCGGCAAATGTAGTGAAAGCTATGCGATTGTCGGCAAATTGCAAGAGTGTTACGAAATAGGCCTATTGTTAATGTTATAGTAGTTACCGTATTCATTCCATTAACCGCCCATGCCCCTTTAAGCGCCCACCCAGTTACTTTATAATGAGCAAATTGTGATATTAGTTTATGATCGAACTACCGGGTACAAGCAAATCTTAAACATGGTTGGAAACACACTGATGATGATGGATGAATATTTTGCCCCTTTTATGTATAGTAGGCCTAAACAATGTAATTTCTATGTTTTGATAATAAAAATACATGAAGATAAAAAAAATTGACTTTGTCAAGCGCCTGAGTGGTAAATGGAACAAATACGGTACTAATTTTAAAAAATGGTTGAAACAAATTTGACCTGGCTAAAAAAATGTTTTTTCAATTCACACATTATTTTTTTTGGGTGACTTTTTAGGTTGAGCACAGTCATTGATGATGTAACATTTCCTGAAAGTTACTTATATTAATTATGCACATTTTCCATGTTACAAATAAACACTTACGGGCGAGGCTTGTGGTTCAAACCCGCATTGTCTTTAGAACGTGCTAACATTAAACAAAACTGTTTTTATATTTGCGTCTCAGGTGCTTATACCTACTGTACGGTTCTACCCTTCTAAAGATAGAATAATGAAGGGAGGAGCGCAGCCTGACAGAAGTTCACAGAACTAAGCTAGGATAAAAGATGACATCATGTCTTCCCATTAAATATTGATTTGAATCCAGCCATTTTTATGTCGAATCCGCATTGAAATAGAACTGCAGAGCTTCAACAATGTGATAATGCACTATACTTCAGATGAGTTCAGATAAGTATTCTGTTTGAAATTTGAAAATGATTAAAATGTATTTGACTGTTGAGTTGCATAGTGTAATTGGTGTTACAAACGTTTCATATACTGTGTTGTGTTGCAATTTAATTGGCATTGCAAGAGTTTTGCATGCTGTCTGGAGTAATGTAGTGTTGATTTATAGTTCTTTTGCATTATGTTACAAATGTTTTGCATGTAGTGTTGAATTATAGTTCTTTTGCATGATGTTACAAATGTTTTGTATGTAGTGTTGAATTATAGTTCTTTTGCATGATGTTACACATGCCGGGTACACATGTTTTGCATGTAGTGTTGAATTATAGTTCTTTTGCATGATGTTACAAATGTTTTGCATGTAGTTTTGAATTATAGTTCTTTTGCATGATGTTACAAATGTTTTGCATGTAGTGTTGAATCATAGTTCTTTTGCATGATGTTACAAATGTTTTGCATGTAGTGTTGAATTATATTCCTTTTGCATGATGTTACAAATGTTTTGCATGTAGTGTTAAATTATACTTAGTTCTCTTGCATGATGTTACAAATGTTTTACTTGTAGTGTTGAGTTGCAGTTCTCTTGCATGATGTTACAAATGTTTTGCATGTAGTGTTGAGTTACAGTGCTCTTGCATGATGTTACAAATGTTTTGCATGTAGTTTTGAATTATAGTTCTTTTGCATGATGTTACAAATGTTGTGCATGTAGTGTTGAATTATAGTTCTTTTGCATGATGTTACAAATGTTTTGCATGTAGTGTTAAATTATACTTAGTTCTCTTGCATGATGTTACAAATGTTTTACTTGTAGTGGTGAGTTGCAGTTCTCTTGCATGATGTTACAAATGTTTTGCATGTAGTGTTGAATTATATTCCTTTTGCATGATGTTACAAATGTTTTGCACGTAGTGTTGAATTATAGTTCTTTTGCATGATGTTACAAATGTTTTGCATGTAGTGTTAAATTATACTTAGTTCTCTTGCATGATGTTACAAATGTTTTACTTGTAGTGTTGAATTATAGTTCTTTTGCATGATGTTACAAATGTTTTGCATGTAGTGTTAAATTATACTTAGTTCTCTTGCATGATGTTACAAATGTTTTACTTGTAGTGGTGAGTTGCAGTTCTCTTGCATGATGTTACAAATGATTTGCATGTAGTGTTGAGTTACAGTGCTCTTGCATGATGTTACAAATGTTTTGCATGTAGTTTTGAATTATAGTTCTTTTGCATGATGTTACAAATGTTTTGCATGTAGTGTTGAATTATAGTTCTTTTGCATGATGTTACAAATGTTTTGCATGTAGTGTTAAATTATACTTAGTTCTCTTGCATGATGTTACAAATGTTTTACTTGTAGTGGTGAGTTGCAGTTCTCTTGCATGATGTTACAAATGTTTTGCATGTAGTGTTGAGTTACAGTGCTCTTGCATGATGTTACAAATGTTTTGCATGTAGTTTTGAATTATAGTTCTTTTGCATGATGTTACAAATGTTTTGCATGTAGTGTTGAATTATAGTTCTTTTGCATGATGTTACAAAATGTTTTGCATGTAGTGTTGAATTAGTTCTTTTGCATGATGTTACAAATGTTTTGCATGTAGTGTTGAATTATAGTTCTTTTGCTTGAAGTTACAAATGTTTTGCATGAAGTGTTGAATTATAGTTCTTTTGCATGATGTTACAAATGTTTTGCATGTAGTGTTGAATTATATTTCTTTTGCATGATGTTACAAATGTTTTACGTTAAATTCTTTTGCATGATACAAATGTTTTGCATGTAGTTTTGAATTATAGTTCTTTTGCATGATGTTACAAATGTTTTGCATGTAGTGTTGAATTATAGTTCTTCTGCATGTTACAAATGTTTTGCATGTAGTGTTGAATTATAATTCTTTTGCATGTTGTTACAAATCTTTTGCATGCAGTGTTGAATTATAGTTCTTTTGCATGATGTTACAAATCTATTGCATGTAGTGTTCAATTATAGTTCTCTTGCATGATGTTACATTTATGTTTTGCATGCAGTGTTGAATTATAGTTCTCTTGCATGATGTTACAAATATTTTGCATGTAGTGTTGAGTTGCAGTTCTCTTGCATGATGTTACAAATATTTGCATGTAGTGTGAGTTACAGTTCTCTTGCATGATGTTACAAATATTTTGCATGTATTGTTGAGTTATAGTTCTCTTGCATGATGTTACAAATGTTTTGTATGATGTGTTGAGTTACAGTTCTCTTGCATGATGTTACAAATGTGTAGCATGTAGTGTTGAATTACAGTTATCTTGCATGATGTTACAAATGTTTTGCATGCAGTGTTGGGTTGCAGTTCTCTTGCATGTTAAGAATGTTTTGCATGTAGTGTTGAGTTACAGTTTTCTTGCATTATGTTACAAATGTTTTGCATGTAGTGTTGAGTTACAGTTCTCTTGCATGATGTTACAAATATTTTGCATGATGTTAAAAATGTTTTGCATGTAGTGTTGAGTTACAGTTCTCTTGCATGATGTTACAAATGTTTTGCATGCAGTGTTGAGTTACAGTTCTCTTGCATGATGTTACAAATGTTTGCATGCAGTGTTGAGTTACAGTTCTCTTGCATGATGTTACAAATGTTTTGCATGCAGTGTTTGTCCCAAGTGGAACAGTGCCACAGGACAAAATGTAATAACAGTACATGTTGAACCAGTGTTTGTCCCAAGTGGAATAGTGCCACAAGACAAAATGAATTATTAACTAGATTGCTTCCATTAGAGCATGTTGATCCACATGGTTGTCCCAAGTGGAACAGTGCCACAGGACAAAATATAGTAACAATACAGTCATGTTGAACCAGTGTTTGTCCCAAGTGGAATAGTGCCACAGGACAAAATGTATTATTATATAGATTACTTTGATAAGTGCATGTTGAACCTCATAGTTGTCCCAAGTGGAATAGTGTCCCAGGACAAAATAATTTATTATCTAGATTACTTTGATTAGTGCATGTTGAACCCCACAGTTGTCCCAAGTGGAACAGTGCCACAGGACAAAATGTAATAACAGTACATGTTGAACCAGTGTTTGTCCCAAGTGGAATAGTGCCACAGGACAAAATGTAATAACAGTACATGTTGAACCAGTGTTTGTCCCAAGTGGAATAGTGCCACAGGACAAAATGTATTATTATCTAGATTATTTGATTAGTGCATGTTGAACCCCATAGTTGTCCCAAGTGGAACAGTGCCACAGGACAAAATGTAATAACAGTACATGTTGAACCAGTGTTTGTCCCAAGTGGAATAGGGCCACAGAACAAAATGTATTATTATCTAGATTACTTCAAATGATTAGTGCATGTTGAGCCCCATAGTTGTCCCAAGTGGAACAGTGCCACAGGACAAAATGTAATAACAGTACATGTTGAACCAGTGTTTGTCCCAAGTGGAATAGTGCCACAGGACAAAATGTATTATTATATAGATTACTTTGATTAGTGCATGTTGAGCCCCATAGTTGTCCCAAGTGGAACAGTGCCACAGGACAAAATGTAATAACAGTACATGTTGAACCAGTGTTTGTCCCAAGTGGAATAGTGCCACAGGACAAAATGTATTATTATCTAGATTACTTTGATTAGTGCATGTTGAGCCCCATAGTTGTCCCAAGTGGAACAGTGCCACAGGACAAAATGGAATAATAGAATATGTTGCACCAGTGTTGGTCCCAAGTGGAACAGTGCCACAGGACAAAATGTAATACAGTACATGTTGAACTAGTGTTTGTCCCAAGTGGAATAGTGCCCCAGGACAAAATGTATTATTATCTAGATTACTTTGATTAGTGCATGTTGAGCCACATGGTTGTCCCAAGTGGAACAGTGCCACAGGACAAAATGTAATAACAGTACATGTTGAACTTGTGTTTGTCCCAAGTGGAATAGTGCCACAGGACAAAATGTATTATTATCTAGATTACTTTGATTAGTGCATGTTGAGCCCCATGGTTGTCCCAAGTGGAACAGTGCCACAGGACAAAATGGAATAATAGTACATGTTGTACCAGTGTTGGTCCCAAGTGGAACAGTGCCACAAGACAAAATGTAACAACAGTACATGTTGAACCATGCAGTGTTTGTCCCAAGTGGAATAGTCACACAAGACAAAATGTATTATTAACTAGATTACTTTGATTAGTGTATGTTGAACCCCTTGGTTGTCCCAAGTGGAACAGTGCCACAGGACAAAATGTATTATTAACTAGAATATTTTGATGAAGACAAATACATGGTGAGCTTAAATATTTGTTCCAACTGAAACAGTGTTATAGAGTTATTGTATTAGCTAAAATATATTGATTAGGAAAAATAGTACAATGAACCAATGTTTGTCCCAAGTAGAACAGTGCCACAGGGCAGAATGTATTGACATGAATACTATAATTGAAAAGAATAGTGCATTCTGCATCTTGCCATGAAATTTGTCCCAAGTGGAACAGGGCCATGGCAAAATGTATTTAAAATAAAGTCCTAATTGATTAGGATTATTTACTATGTATATAGTAAATGTTTTAACCGTTGTTTGTCTTTAAAAGTGGAATTTGGAACAGTGCCATGGCGAAAATGTATTAGTTACGGTACTATGATTAGAAATATTGTATAGATAGTACATGTTGAAGCGATATTTGTCTCAAGTGGAAAAGTGCCACAGGACAAATGTATATCAGAATGTGAATAGGAATTTACAGATGCTTGTCCTGATCAACAGCATCAACCCCCCCTCACTTTTTTTTTATCAAAGTGGAGATTTTGGCATCAGAAGAGAGCTCATATTTTTTTCATAATCCCAGTGAAATTTTAGCCCAAATTATGTTCTGTTTTGATGTTATGAATGAAAAAGTGATAGCCTCATCCTCATTGAGTGCAGTATACCGATCTATGGGACAATATAGTGAAACATGTTTTCTAATTTAAAAACAGCTAGTGCAAATTCCATCAAAACTTGGGAATTTTATTATTTCGGTACAGGCCTCAATGTGAGGTACAATACGAATACAGTACAAATCTGGCAACCTGCCATTAAGTTGTATAATTTCATGATCTCAATTTGATCTGTTAATCTGCTGATGTTTATAGACTTATGAATTGGATTTTGCTTTGATCTATTCTTGCAGCAATGCAGTTAATACTATCAGTGACTGCTGGAACTATGCATATCATGATGAATTTGTCAAATCTGATGCCAACAGGCATTCAGCCTCATAAAGGTAAGAATTAGAAGCACATGAATTAAAGGACATGGCTAGTTTTAGGTACATTGGTAGTTATAGTAATACTAGTTAACATGATATAACATTATAAAAGCAATTCGGGAATGTTCACAAACACTTGTTTGGGGGCCTGATGCAAAAAAAATTATCGCAAAATTTTTACGGGCCCCCCTTTTCAAACCTCCCTTTTTGACATGAAAATTATGGGTCAGCTCCATAGAAAAGCATCTAAACTCATTTTTCCTGGGAAAATTTGTGGTCATTTTTTCAGCCCCCCTGGGGAGGGTCAAAACTGTAAAAGTCCCCCCTTTTTGCATCATGCCTCCCTAACAAGTGTTTGTGAACAGTCCCTTACTGGGTTCCTATGTGTACCATTCAAATATTAGCACTAGGATGTGCAGCGTATACATTGTTTTTTGGTTTAATGGCTTGAAGGAGTATTTTGTGATCCTAGCATCCTCTTTTTATGACATTTTCAGCAGATATCAACAAAAAAAAAGCTTATACCCAAAATTTCAGTTGATTCCGATTTTGCATTTGTGAGTTCTGTATGATTATGTGTATTACACTGCTCCATAGACAATGTGTTGTAATTTCGTTCTGGTATACCAGAACAAACTTCAAATTTCAGGATATCTAATTTGCTAACGAATTAATCTACGAGAAATTTTTGATTTTTTTTTTATGTAGCCAGATGTTTCCAGTGATATAAAAATCGCAACTTTTTTAAGTAAAGTGATGCTGTGGATCACAAAATGCCCTTTTAAACTGGGAAATTAAATTTTGTGTTTTTCACCTTTTTTTTTGGCTAATTAGTGTGTGAGCTGGGTGAGGGGGCAAAGCTGCACATTTACCATAGGTAGTTAACATCATGGGCTGCATAAAAACGCATAGCAATTGAACCGGAAAAAGGTCATCGAACCGAAAAAAAAGGTCATCGAACTTTACACAGGGTCAAATTTCAAAATTGCTCAAATTGTGTTAAAAACCATTCCAATCAGGGATGCCTGATTTCCGGTAATTAATGTTTTTTTCCCTCAAATTTTCTGTTAATACTAATTTTCCTAACATTTTCCGTCGAAAAACAGCAAAATAGGTCAAGGTCAACAGGCGCTGGCGGCAGGCCTCAATGGTACTCGACTTATTTTGTTGTGTTACCTAACGTCCTAGATGGTGCAATCCTATCCCTATTTGAACTGTTTTATCAAAATGAACAATTTTGACACCTCTTTTGTCAAAATCGGAGCACTTGGATGTTTTTGACCCCCATAGAACCTTTGACCATTTTGGTTATAACTCAAGAGCGGGATGTCCTAGATAGGTCAAACTATACATTTTCTGAATCCGTTTGACTAGAGGAATACAATGAAATGGTTTGAAACACAATTTGAGCAAGTTTGAAATTGGACCCTGTGTAAAGTTTGATGACCTTTACCCATCAAAAGCTACTCCAGTTCAATTACTATCAGGCATTTTATGTAGCTCATGATGTCAACTACCTATGGTAAAAGTGCTTTGACACCCCCACCTCCAACTTGTACCAAACACCCCAAATTAGTTTTGACCATCACTTGGCTTGATGGATTCATATACATATGAAATTGTATCCATAAAAACTGCAGCACTGCCATCGACTTTGAATTTTGTGATATACCAATCGATACCAAATGTATTCAAGAGAAAGCGTGTGCAGCTACAAAAATGTGTTATTTTAATAACATTCCAATTATATTTTCAATTGCATTGGATTCCTGTTAGATTTCTTATTATGGCACCACGTACAAGCATGAATTTACTTTTTCTTTTCTTATTGCCTATATGCATGGAATGTGTTGCATTTTAGATGTAATATACCCTCCCGAGATGAGTTTGTTCAAATCACAGTGCATGATTTTGAATAATAGACTGTGGATCGGTAATCATGGTAAAATAGCATATTGCTCCCATATAACTAAAAAAATTTTTTTCTACTTGCAGGGTTGGAGTGATTCCCATGGATTGGAACTAAAGCAACCACCAGAGAACAAAATTTGAAAGGAACTGGAAGCCACTACCTGATCAGAACAAATAGACTCGCACAGTTTTAAAGAAAGCATTTTTGAAGAAAAAAGTCATCTCAAAACCCCATTGAATTAAAGATGGACAGTTTAAATGGAATTTTGGTGTTTATTTATGTCTTGGTAATGTTTCTAGCAAAAAAAAAAGTTTGTTTCCTGTAACATGCCCATTAGGTTTTATTTTAGCATTAGAATTTTTTTTTTTTCACTTACAAAGAAAAAAATTCTGAAAACAAAATCGCAAAGAATAATATAAAACACTACTGGAGTAAACATTTACATGTCACACAACAAACGAGCGTAGTGAAAATATACTGGAGAAAATATCACATTTTTTAAAGCCTTTTTTAATCTGCAGGTTGAAAAGGGATCATAAATATTCTTGAATATGAAAAAATATGATATTTTGTGTCTCGGAGAGACCCACAGGTAGCTTGTGGCACATGTAATCAATATTATTTTGTAAATTAAATCTAATACTGGAACCAAATTGAAGGTTTGATGTCACATCAGAAGCCTGACGATGTCAGATGGTTTCGAATGCAACGTAGTGAGTTGCAAAGTTTTAGTTCCAGTATTAGATTGACCTGTAATCAAGTTTGCTAACAATTTGGATATTATTTGCTTTAAAACCAAAAGTAATTAAAAAAAGATTAACTGTGCTTCATGTCTTTTTACCATTATCTTTTGAGCCCAAAACCCCGGGGGGTCACTCCCATTGTGGCCTGTACACCATCCGCGATAATGAAAACGCGTAAAAAGGGTAGTTTTTCGTGGGTAGGCACGATACGCGCGTAACGTGTTTAGGGTGTCAAAAACATGAAATATTGGAAAAAAGGGTAGCAAAATTGCAATTGCTAATACGCGGAAATGAAATTTAGGGTAAACCCGTTAGAAAACCCGTGTTTAGGGTGTGAAAGCACTTGTTTAGGGTATCGTTTTAGCCAAGGGTTAAATCCTTGTTTAGGGTGCTTTTCAAAAGTTGATTATCGCAGATGGTGTACAGGCCCAATGGGAGTGACCCCCCCGGCCCAAAACAAGGAAACACCAGATGATGGTGGATGCGATATCGCTATTTTTGACGTCACCATTGGATTAACACATAATCATGAAATCTTCACAAACAATTCTAAATTTGTTATGTGGTGTCAAAGCAAAATTATCTTACTCTAAAACCGTTGGGGTTCTGCAAAGTACCCCACTGCAAGTATGTTAATTGTCCATTTATAATCGCTAACCGTGTATTGTGAATGGGGCTGTCAGCCCTGTATCTTCGCCAGCCTCAGACGTCCGTGTTAGGCGTGTCCTATGCCGCCTGGAAACACATTCTATTTTTAAAAAAACCTGTGTAGTATTTACAAAATACTGAACATGTGATGCAGGTCAGTCTGTTCCTGGAATACAAAAGCTTGTAGTTTATTCTGCAGAGAATAAGATATGAGGGTCTGTCAGTATTTAATGAGTAAGTCAGGTAGAACTTGCTTGTGGGTTAGTTAATTTGGGTATGACTAAAATGTTTTGCTTTAAGATGGCTGTATCGGCTCCGGTGTCATGCACAGAATTACTTGAAAATGATACACTGTGTATTGATGAGTAAACCTTGATTGCTTAAGGTTTTCCCAAAAAAATAGCAGTTTTGATATCTGCAATTTGTTTGTCATCTCAAAACCCCAATGAATTACATGTACTACAGGGAAGTGTTTTTGGCACTTTGCCAATTTCTCAAAATAGCCAAACCTTTGAAAACAAAGATTTTATTAGAACTAGCAGTTGTATATTTGCTGCCAATATATCACAGAATAATGCAAACCAACCAAGTAAGAATATATTTAAAAGAACTGATGGTACTTTTTCATGTTATCTGTATTTTTTGTAGAAACAATTAATTACTAAAATTCTAGGATTTTATTAGCCAATAGGGCAGGTGCTATGGTTACCCAACTTTCAGGGGTTTTAAAGATGAATATCTATTCCCTCACCAGCTTTTTCCAATTCAGTGTTTCTATTTTAAGCTACAGTGTTTCTAACATTCCCTAAAATACAAGCTGGAAAAAAGTAAACCTTTCATCCAAAATCATGGTGAGAGAATTTAGGTATTAGGTCGCATGTCACAAGGTCGTACCCTAAAAAGGTGGAGGTGTTTACATTTTTCTAAATGGGACGGAATGAAAAATGTTATACTGCAACAACCCCTTGTCCTATTGAGCTAGATGAGGTCTCTTAAACAAAAAAATGGCAGCAGTTTACATTTGTATTAAATTGCGGGGGTGGAGGAGCAGGTGGGTCAGGAGGCAAAACGTATTAGGCAATACATTGACCAGGATACCATGAACATGCTTTATAATGCTATTGTACTACCTCATATTGACTATTGCTGCCCAATTTGGTCTACTGCTGCTGATAAGCATGTTAATAAAATCCAAATCCTCCAAAATCATGTTGCTAGAGTAACATTAAGGTGTAAAGTACGGGACAAACATGTTAGTGCAATATACGATGAACTGAAATGGATGACTGTAAGACAACGTGCTGACTATTTTACTTTAACTCTTATTTACAGATGTGTACATGGTCTTGCCCCGGATTACCTGGCGCATAACATCGTTAATAGCATGAAAACCCACAGTTATGGTACAAGATCCATGAGTTCAAATAACATCTATATTGGACGCAGCAGAACTGACTGGGGAAGGCGTACTTTCAGGAAACACGGGGCAGGACTGTGGAATCATCTTCCTTGCCATATCAAACATTCAACCAGTATACAGGTATTTAAAAAGAACTTGAAGGCCTTTATACTTGACTCAGGTTCATGAATTTTCATTTATTTTTAAATAATTATTTTTATTTTCTTTAATCTATTTATTTATTTTCCTTGGGTGGGGTGTGTGTGGGGGGGGGGTTGAGTGAACAGGTGATGTCTGTATGGGCGTACGTATATATGCGGAGGTATGAAGGACTTGTGTGCATTTTTTGGGTGTGTGTTGAGCCTTGGTTGTGAATGATGAACGTTAGTGGGGTGTCAATGAAGGTGTGTCAGGTATGTCGTGGGGTGTGTATAGCAAAGTGTTGTGTTTGTGTGCGGATATTGTATGTTTTTTGGCTTAGTGTGTTGTGACAGGGGTGTGTATTTGGTGCTCTGAGGGGGGGGGGTGTGTAATGTGTGTGGTAGATGTATATTTGGTGCTCCGTTGTCTTGGGGTTGGAGAGGTTGGTATGTGTCAGGGTGCATGTGTATTTTATCGGGTATGAAGTGAAGAGTGATTGTATCTGTTTTATTTTTTGTCTGGGTGCTATAATATATTTTTGTTAAATGATTTGTGTATTGGTGTATGATATTTGTATCCCTTTGGTGCTACTTAATTTGTTATGTGCTTTTAAAAAATACTATATCTTTTAATGCCTATTTATAATGTATTTATAATGTAACTTTGTAACCTTATTTGTACTTGTATTTTCTTGATGTCATGTACAGAGGGCCCTTGTGTAAAGCAGTGCTGGATCACTGATCTTGGCTACCCTCTTTAAATATGTCTGAAATAAATAAATAAAATAAAAGGAGGAGGTAGAGTGTGCTGAGTGAATGGGAATATTGTTTTTTTTTCACACCCAGACATGTTTTGCAATGAATATCTTTTAAACAATACATAATAAGGAGCTGTTTTAAGTATTTAATTGTGAGTAACACATGAGAGTATTGTTCTGAAACATTTAAACATTTTAGTATCAGTACTTGTAAAGTGGTACGCTCATTTGCATGGAATGCACTTGTAATTCCTTATGTATTCTATTGTTTTCTAATATCGAATTTGAAGAAACAGCATTTTGCCATAGCACGCTTATTAGTCACCCTACTATGCTAAAAGTATACATTTTCTGGGGTGAAATTTGCTGACAAATTCAAAATTTGCATTTAAAATTGAGTAGGTGGAAGTGTTAACAAATTGTCCTTAAAAATTCAAAAAAATAATTAATTCATTTTACATACTTTTTCCGCACCCTGTATACAAGACGCCTTTTATTGAAAGAGTCATTTATTGACTCCAAGATGTTCACAATCATGTTTGGAACATATTCTGATACAAAATATTCCAAACAAGCTATTTCAATGATGTGCAATGTAAATTGCTCTGATAATAGTCGAAAAGGAGAAAAATGCATTTAAAGTTTCAAATTTACATTGAATCCTGTACATTAATTAGGCAGAAACCGTCAGTTTTCGCAAAAACGGAACATATTTTTTCTTCGAAAGTCATGTTGATTAATAAAAGGGTCAAAACCTCCAAAATATCAAAAAATCATTTTTTGGTAAGTTTTTGGCCTGTAACGCAAAATGGACCACCTTCTGACATGCGACCATTAAGCTTAATTTTGGTAACCATAGCATTGCACCTTCCCTGTTGCCCTGTCATTTTTGACGTCTCAACATGTTAGGCATCAATTTTAAGCAAGAAAATGTTAAGTCATGCAACTTAAACCCTAAAGGAGAGAACAATTTTATATACTGGACTAAAAGTTTATTTCACTTAAAAAACATAAAATATAGCTACATGTATTTTACTGTTTTTAAGAGAAAACTTCTGCCATTATGGACGGTTCACAAACACTTGTGTAAGGGGGGCCTGATGTAAAAAATGTTATCGCGAAAAATCTACGGGGGCCCCCCTTTACAGACCTCGAAAATTTTGACATGAAAATTATCGGTCAACCCCATAGAAACTCATTTTTCAGCCCCCCCCCTTAGGAGGCTCGAACTTTTTCAGCCCCCTCCTTTTTTTTTTTTTTTTTTTGCATCAGGCCCCCCTAACAAGTGTTTGTGAACGGTCCCTTATTATTTGATCTGAAATCGAACTGGAGGTAACGACCAGCATGCATGGTATATGATCATGGAAGTAAGAGTGCCTTTTATCTAAAGACTGCACAGAAAAGTAATGCAGCTGTTATAAACACACCTACTGGTATAGCTTCAGAACTATAATTATTGTTTTCACAATATCTTGACATAGAAAGGACAATTTATGCGCATTTTGATACCTCAATAACCTCATTTGTCCAACGTTGTTCAATACAACACAGTGGTGCTTTTAAAGAAAAATACCCAAATTTAAAAGTTTACAGCGATCAATGGTTATTACGCAAGCACCCAGGCACATAAAACGCTCCATTATCTTTGCACAGTTAAACTCATTACAAATAGCTGCAACTTTTAAATTCGGATATTTTTCTTTAAAAAAACTGCTGTGTTGTTGATATTGGACGAATGGGGTATCAAAATGTGCATAAATAAATTGTCCTTTATCAGTGTTGAAACATTGTAAAAACAGGTATTAGTTCTAAGCTATACGCATTTTATAACAGCCTGCGTTACTTTTTGTGCAGTCTTTATAAGGCCTAAAAATTGTTTGATTGGGGTAACATAAAAAAAATAGGGTCGTTGGTATTTTATTATATTTTTTTACACACATCTTATGCTGTAAATTGCTTTTTTTTATTTATTTTTTTTAACTTCAGGTTTTGTGGGTTTTTTTATTTAATTTTGTTGCAAAAAAAAATAAAAAGGGTTGGGCCTATTTGTAGGGTCAGTCCGGTTACGCCAATCAAACAAGGCCTAAGTAGGTAGCTGTAGCTTGTAATCAGCGTGGTGGTGTTGGCTCGAGATTAGACATTTGCAATTGAGTAATTCAATACGTTGAATATAAAGTTTTTGAAATTCCTTTATTTTGATGAATTTCGACCTAAAAACTACTCTTACTTATATAGTATAAGGGTTTTGACATCATTTTTGGACATCCGAAAAATTTTGCCAAAATATTGGATCTTCGTTATTTGGCCAAATTTCGACCTAAAAACAACTCTTATTTATAGTTTAAGTCTTCTACAGTCTTTTGGCACCATTTTTTGCAAAAAATGGCTAAAAATTTTGAAGAATCTTCATTATTTGGCCGAATTTTGACCTAAAAACAACTCTAATATATAGTTTTAAGTCTTCTACAGTTTTGACACTATTTTTTTACCCAAAAATTGCATTTTAGAAATTCAAGGTTATAAGACTTTCGTGATTTCCCATAAATTTCACATAAATGTGGTTATTAGGTAGAAATTCGCCAAATAAGGAAGTTCCAAAATTTTGAAAAATTTTGGCTACAATTTTTGAATGTCCAAAAATGGTGTCAAAATACTCTAGAACACTTGAGCGATACATAAAAGTGGCTATTAAGTCGAAATTTACCATAATGAAGTTCAAATTTTTGCCTAAAATTTTTGAATGTCCAAAAATGGTGTCAAAATACTCTAGAACATTTGACCGATACATAAAAGTGGTTATTAGGCCCAAATAAGGCCAAATAAAAAAATAAACATGTTTCACGTCCCCTCCCGCTTCTTTTTTGATGTTTCCTCAAATATATTTTTATTTTTTGAAATTTTGTTTGTTTGTTTGTTTTATTTCTTCTTTAACCTGGGACACTCAATCAGTTGAAAACACAATTAATCATCTGTTCTTCCTTGAGGCCCAGGGATCAATACAACATTTACATAACATAATTATTAAGGTTTTAAAAATACTAAATACATTCAAATACATGATAATATTGCAAATTTAGATAAATACAATGTTTACAAAATAAATCAAATTACAATGTAACTTTACAACATGTTTAAAATACTATTAATACTACATACATAGGCAAAGCATATAGAATAAAGGATCGAATAATATGGGGGTCCCAATAAGCATTAAAACTACTTAAAAGATAAAACACTACAAAAATCAACCTATGAACCAGCATAGCTATAAAACATTAATATTATTCAAAACTATCGATTGCACCAAATACAAACAAAATAATTCATTTAATGTCAAATACAAATAATTCAATATGGAAATTGATTGCACAAAATAGTAGTAAGGCATAGCATGATAGTATAAATATAACTCAACAAATCTTGTTTTGCAAAATAAACGAATGAAGCCAAAATATGAAACAAATTTAAAGGCTACTATTTAAGAATCATAAAATTGAGAGTTGTATATTGTTTTGAAAGTTGCTGTGCTAATTGGGAGAGGTGATTTCATTTTAGGATCTAGTGAATTCAGGCCTTAGCCCCTCTGAATAAGAATGAGCGTCTACCAGCTTCAATTCTGGGTTTGAAATTAAGTGCAATATTGCCATGAGCGCTACCACGTGTATTGTGACGATGACTGGTTTTCACAGAGGTAAAAATTGTTTGCATATATTTTGGAACAAAACCAGCAATACATTTATAAGTTAAAAGACACAGATGGTCTTGTCTAAGGTTGCTAAGAGGCTTCCATTTAAGTTTTTCCCTGATTAAAGAAGATGGTGTCCTGACTGGAACTTTAAGAATGGCCCTCCCAGCCCTGTTCTGGAGACGCTCAATCCTATTCAGAAGCGTGTTATTGCAATTTCCCCATACAGTATCACAGTAAGTCAATCTTGGAAGAATAAGAGCTTTATAAATTGTATTCATGTGGTTAGCAGATAGCCATTCCCTGATTCTGTACAACATACCAATGTATTTCGAAACTGTTAAACAAGTTTGATTAATTTGTGCTTCCCATTTTAGATTTTGGTCGAGAATGACTCCCAAGTATTTACATTGATTTACATTTTCAAGTTGTTCCCTATTCATGTAAAGACTTAGCTCATCAACCCTTGCATTAAAATAACTTGAACAAAAAAGCATGGCTTTTGTTTTTTTAGCATTTAAGGTCAATTTGTTCACTTCCATCCACGATGTAATTCGTTTAAGATCATCATTAAGATGCACATTGATCTCATTTATGTCTTTTGATGAGCGAAAAACGGCCGTGTCGTCAGCATAAAGCGTGATTTTGGTATCACTGGACACAGTTAGAGGCAGATCATTGATGTACATCGTGAATAGAAGTGGGCCCAAAATTGTACCTTGAGGCACACCAAAGCTGACACATTTGAATGCAGAAATAGTACTACCAATCTTAGTTGCCTGCTCTCTATCACTAAGATAAGATTTAAACCAATCCAGCTCCAGACCCAAAATTCCAAAAGATGTAAGCTTCTGAATAAGAATGGCATGATTGACCGTGATCGAATGCCTTTTTAGGTCAATAAAGACCCTCCAACAAAATGGCCAGCATCAATGTTCTGGAGGATGTATTCTGAAACATCGATCAAAGTGGTAAGTGTGGAATGTTTGGGTCTGATCCGGCAAATTATGTTGACTTAAAAGGCATACAACTGATTATGAATTAGGCGTTCAAAAGTTTTCATAACAACAGGAATAACAGAAATTGGACGGTAGTTGTTGACATCGTCTCTGGACCCCTCTTTGAATAAGGGAGTGACTCTACATAATTTCCATTTTGAGGGACCTGCCCACTGGATAAGCTGTTGTTGAATAACTTAGTCAAAGGAGTAGTAAGGGGACCTGCCCCTGCTTTGAGAAGCCGACTGTTAATACCATCTAAACCAGTTGCTTTCTTTGTATCTAGAGACTTGAGACACTTAAAACCTGCTCCTCAGTTATGGGGGAAAATTTAAAATGATTACCCTTAAAAGTAGACATTTGATTAGAATATTTATCATCAACATTGTCAAACTTTTCTGCTAATTTTTCACCAACAGAAGAAAAGAAATTGTTCATAGCATCAGCTACTTGTTGTTTGTCATTAACAATTCCATCCTGCGTTTTAACAGCAGGGATATCACTTTTGGTTTTACCAGGTAATACGGTTTTAAGTGTTTTCCAAAGTCCACGTGGATCACTTTTTGTTTCATTAAGTTTTTGCTGAAGATCCTTGGATTTCAATTTATTGCGCAAATTATTAACTTTGTTTCTGAGAAGTTTTGCCTTCTCCCAATCTGCTGAGGATTTGGATTTCTCAGCAATTTCACGAGCTTTTTGACTCTGCCGTCTCAAATTTAGATAATCATTAGTGATCCATGTGGGCTGTTGGTCAGATACTTTGATCCTCTTTATAGGAGCATGCTTATCACATACTGGAAGAAATAAATCAACAAACTTGTCCCAACCTTGGTCTGGGCTATCAGCCGTGCCAACAGGATCCCAGTTGATATCTTGAAGATCAGCTGCAAATTTGGTCTCATTAAAATGGCGGTAAGATCGAGCCTCAATAATTTTGGACTGACGTTTGATGGTAATATTTTTCTTCCAGCATAAATAAGTGAATGGTCACTAAGTGTACAGGTATTTACATCTCTACTTGAGTACATGTGTGGCCTGTTAGTCCAGATATGGTCAATGCAACTTTTAGTGTTCTTAGTTATACGAGTTGCTTTTGTTATGATTTGTTGAAGTTTAAAATACCCATTGTTTTTTCAAAATTTCTCCATTGAGAAGTATTTGTTTCAAATTGGTTGAAGTTAAAGTCTCCTACGCACACTATTTCACATGGAATTTTACGTTTATTTATTGATTCTAATATATCATGTAAAGCAATTTCAAAAGTCTCACAAAAGTTTGTTTCTATTTCTGATCTATAAACTGCTCCAAGAAGAATTGGACGAGTTTTTGGTAATGAAAGGTGAATCCATAACATTTCTGATGTTTCCGGTAGAATAGGCTCAAGTAGTGTATAAGAAAGTTGGCTGTTGACATAAATGGCTACACCCCCTCCATTTCGGGTCCTGTCCCTTCGGTGAAGATTGAAATTTGGAATGTCCAGCTCTGATGAGCAGATAGTATAATTGAGCTTAGTCTCCATTAAAGCAATGACGTCAGGCTTACACTCAATAACTAACAGGCGTAGTTCCTCTAATTTTGCATATAAAGAACATATATTGAGCGAGATGATCTTCAGCCCTTTAACCATCCTTATGTTTGCGTAAGGGGATTCTGTAACTTTTGTTTTGCTATTACCATTATTAGAGGGCTGCTCGTTTGGACCAGGGTGGGGTTGTATGTCCCCACAGTCTAATAAGTTAACTCGAAAGGTGGAAACCGAGTTACTATAATAGCAAATTTGACGAGATAGAGTACATTTGGTTGTTTTAATACAGTCAGTTTGACATGGTTTGGCACAGGTTACTTGATTGCTATCTGCACCTAAACACAAAAACAGCAACACAGCAAGCTGGTAGAAATTCATTGTTGCCAAGTCAAGTACCACTTCAAATTGCTTAAAAGTAGAAGTTCCTTGATAGCTCTTATTGAAGATGATTATTGGAAAATTGATTGAAATCAACCATGCATGGGCCTAGTAGTTGTTATCAATACTACCACACAAATCCTTGTCAATACTGTAGAATTCTCCTACCTGATTTGCACATCAGCTGAACAATATTTGAAGACAATTAAACTTATTTAGTTGACAGTCGAATGGTAAAAATACATCAAAATTATACTTATAAACATGTTACTCAGTGGCTATAGTTGTTAAAAGGTGGCGCATTGAGCCAATACAGCCCAATGTCTGAGTTGGCCGCTCTTCCACCCTACCACCATGTCAACAGTACTACGGTGAATTCAGTTATAACTTTTCAAAAAATATATCTAGGAAGTTGGGATGCTTTCTATAGCCTTGTTAAGATACAAGAAACATTTTAGGAAGGTTTTGTGATCATTAGAGGGGTGCAACTCTCAGAACAACAAATAAAAAAGGGCCTCCTCCTTTTTCCACTAAAACAGCTCTAAGTATGGGTATTTAAGCTTATTTACACCAATTTTGCGATAAAAATAGAAAATAAAAAGCCCCTCTTCCTCCTTTTTTTCGAAAACCCGGACGTGAAACATGTTTTATTTTTTACTTGGCTAACGAAGTTCAAAAACTTTTGGGCCAAAATTTTTGAAAGTTCAAAAACGGTCTCAAATGACGCCATTAGGCCTACCCTTGATCGATACAGAAAAAATATTAAAAGTGTAATATTCAACGTATAATAACGAATGTCTAATCTCTAAGCTCGAGCAAACTTCACCGTGCCTTAATTGTAATCACCAATTCAGATGTTTATTGTTAAGGCGACGAAAAAAAGAAACCCTGTTCTACGGGCGGACAGACTTTTCAAGTAGGGTCGGTTGGTCGGCTCTTTAATCGATTTAATCTCAACTGCGGTATACCATGTTTTCGACTAATTCAGTAGTTTTTTGACATCTTAAGAAATGCACCAATTTGGAGCTCTTTGGTCAACGGGGTGACTTTGGTCGGTCATATTTTCGTACAGCAATATTGTTTTTAGTCATATTTAGTGTCAATTTGTTAAGAAATATATTTAGAAGAAATACTAGTTACTCATGTCCAATTTTTGACCAAAAATGAGCATTCTTTTTACATAAAATAAAAATCGATATTTGTGAGCAAGGATGTGTGCTTGATTAATTTTGCAAGGGGTCAAATGTCACAAAAAAAAAACTTGCCATTTACAGCGAAGATCAATTTTTTATATATTTTTTTCTTCATGGAATGTAATACTCTGACCAAATGTTTTTAGTCATATTTGGTGTCAATTTGTTAAGAAATATATTTGGAAGAAATCAGTGACCAGTCTTTTATACCTGCCGGGCGAAAATAGTGTAAAATACCATTTTTTGTCGCGTCGAACGCAACATATCAAAACGTTAGGGTACCCTAAGCGTCATTACTCATTTTCTTATTTCATTCCATTAACAACCGTCCACTGACATCAACAAAAATCAGACTTTTTCTCAAAACATTTGTATTACTAAAATCACAACTTTGAAATTATTAGTCATATGTCACAGTCGTTACAACAAAATAAACATGAGAATGTCCTGCAATTTATGATCGCATCGGAAATAATGTAGATGATATTGTTTACTCGCCAATAATTTTTATTCACCTCCACCTGTGTATTAAAAATGCTTCGTTCTCTGCCTGAGATCCGCGTTTTTCAGCTTTTCTACGTATTTTGACCAGTCATCTCAAAGCATTACAACAACATGGGACCATTGTATACCTGGTCGAGGTATCCAATTGAAGCTTGGGATGTTTCCAAGCTTATCATCTAAGAAAGAATTTGATTTGTCAAGTATCTCACTCGCCGGATCGCATACAGCGAAAAATCTGAAAAAAATTGGTGCAAGCAAAAACCCCAAATCACCTCTGTTTGAACTAGGTATATTGGTCTACACAGTCCGTGCATAGTCCGTGCAGTGAGCCGATTGCTATGTTGAGGTTTCACCAAAGGTTAAAGATGGTAATCTGAGACTGCATAGAACTACACGCAGAGATCGCGTTTGACCTTGTGATCCCTATAAGCAGTGTTGGAAAGAAGTAATAAGTCGCAGTTTGAAATGGGTCTCTCATAGCTAAAACGTTTTGATATGCAAATTTTGGCAGACCATTTTGTGAAGGCCACCCTGGGGGTACCCCCGGGGGGGTACCGTATACATAACGGCGGTGCAACACACAAAAACTATTAATTATTGACCCCATTTTTTTATTTTTTGCCCAGAGCTCTCAAGAATTTAAAAAGTGTGTGTGTGTATGGGGGGGTGGGGGGGGTGTGTGTGTGGGGGGGTACCGTAGTACTCAAACATTTCCCACAATTTTTTAAACAGTTTTAAACACAATTGCAATTGAAATAGGTCTACTACAATAACTAACAATAACGGCTATTTTATTTTTTCATGTTGATTTCTATTTGTCATCGACCCCATTTATTTTTAACCATCAGCATTTTGGCACCCCTAATGTGGCGCCCACCGACCAGGCCTAGCAGGGCATGTGCACTCCTCTTGCCCGGCCCCTCGCTACTGTAGGCCTACATAATTATTGCACAGCAGTTCATTTTCATTCATTCATTCATTCATTCATTCATTCATTCATTCATTCATTCATTCATTCATTCATTCATTCATTCATTCATTCATTCATTCATTCATTCATTCATTCATTCATTCATTCATTCATTCATTCATTCATTCATTCATTCATTCATTCATTCATTCATTCATTGTCATCATTGTCATGCTTGTCATCATCAAGTTTTTGGGCGCGGGCTTAAAACTTCTGCATTTATAAAACTTTGCATAAAAGTTTCAGGTGAATTTGCAACATTTGGTACACCCTGAAAAACCAGTCATCACTGCCCTCATGCATATTCATTACACAAATGTATACGTCATGATCGGCATTGCAGAAAAAAATCAGTTATCAAGAACATCGGTTTTGTTGATGCAGGAGGAGCAGGATTTTTCCTTGGAAGTTGACCTCAGAATTCAGTACATTATTACCTATTTAAATAATTGAGGTTTCTTAATCCTACGAGTAAATTGTATACAAGAAACGATGGCAACTTTAGTGCAAAAACCAGGTTCAGGAATTGTAAGTAATTGAAGTATCACTGGTTAAGCTTTTTGTGGTGCAAAATTCCACAACCCTTACCATTAACCATGTTTCAATGTTTGGTCAAATATTTTAATTTAACTAAAGATAGCTTGAATTCATGAAATAATTATAGGTTAGGCAACGAAAAAAGAAACCCTGTTCTAGTTCTACGGGCGGACGGACCTTTTAACTTCAAGTTGGGTCCATCGGTTTTTTTTTTTTTTTTTTTTTTTTAAATGACCCAAAAAAAATCACCAAAATCTGTAAATAATTTGCAATTTGAGAAAAAAAAAATTTTGTTCCTGAAATTTCCGAAATTTGGGTCGGCATTCATTAGTAAACCTCCATCGTGCATAAATTAATTATTTTTTGCAGCATATTGACCAATGGACCAATCAGCACACATGCTGAGAATGAGAATTGAGATGTTGATTAGATTAGACTGTGTGCTTTAACATGTATACGAACTAGCTTACACCATTTTGTATGTTTATGGGAAATACACACTTTAACGATTTGCGCAGGTCAGAGATTTGAAAACATTTCTAAAAATGTTGTCAAATTAAAAATTGGTGGGTACCCAGGACTGTGCATGCTACTTACATGTAGACTTGGTTGAAACAAAATTAAGGATCAAATGTATTTTAGTGTCCAAAAAGGCACAATTATCACCAATGTTTTGCCAGTATTCTGCACCCTTGCGAAGGGTGCAGAATTCAAATCGGGAATAAAAATCCAATCTTTGCGATAAAAAACACAATACAGTTTTGGACATACTATTGGCAAAAACAGATATTATCAATGCCAAACAATAGAATAGAACATTTACGTCAACTTGTCAAAATATTGAAGAAAATGTGCTTCCCAAACATGTGGAAAATATGCAATACAAATTACAATTCCCATTCAAACATGTGAGAATTAGGGATTCAATCATGTTTCATGCCGGATGCGAGTTGTTAATCGGTGATGAAGAACGGTGAAACATGATTGAATCCCTTTCAACAACGAAAACAAGCTAAAGATCGTATGTACATTAAGGCAGTGACTCAAGCCCGGATATTCGGGTACCCGCCCGTTTTTTCCCTACCCGGATACAAATGTCATACTCTATTAATGATATCAAAATGCATTCAAATTCAATGCATTTTGATATCATTAATAGAGTATGACATGAAAACTATGTATCAATTTTCATATTAAAATTACAAAACAATGTGCAAAATTCAATTTTTTTTTTAAATTTTTTTTTTTAGGTCAACCATGATCCTAGCATTTAGGTCTAGGTCCAGAGACACTACAAAACCGAAAAAAACTTTGAAAAAAAAAAAAAATTAATTTTTTTTTTTTTTTTTGGCAATTTGGTGCCGGTTACCCGCCGAAATTTACCTCGGGTACCGAATACGTCATTACCCGATAGGTCACAGCCTTAGTATACATACATGGTATAATTCACATGATTATGTCATGAGGAATGTCAGTTAATCATTGACAGTCAGCCTTACAAAAAGATCAGTGATTTCTGTTGATATCAGCAATAAAACTGAATAAAACAGCAATCTTTATCCGATACTTCCAAAATACTGAGTTCAACTTGTAAGCATGATAAGCACACAGATTCCAGACATGACGAATTTTACGCGCTCACACGTAACGTGGATGTGTGCGTTGGCGTTCGCGTATACGCTTACTGTAAAGTGTGGCCATGGATTCATCACAGATTAACAACGGTTGGCTCCTGTACAAAAGTATAGGAAGAGTTGTTGAAATTGAAAGTGCATAATCCAGTCCTGATGAGGCTGAAGTGAAGGAGATCTGTTACTCAAGAACTCTAGCCTAAGGCAAAAAAAAAAAAATTGTTTGTTTGTCCACGTCCGACCGACCGTGTACCCTGGTCCCGACCGTGTCTTTTTTTTTTTTTTTTTTTTTTAAATTTGCGTTGAATGTGCTAGTAAAACAGTGGTTAGTATAAATTTAAAGAAAGAAAATGTAAATAAAATGAACAGTATAACATGCAGAACCATCTCAAGAGTTAAACCAGTAAAGTGCTTTGTGTTTTGACTTATTTACCATGGTCAGTTTCAAGTGCAATATTTGTAAAAATAAAAAAAAATCCGACCTACCGACCCAACTGTTTCATAAGCCTCTATGGACAAACAAACAAACTTTTTTTTTTTTTTGGCCTAAGCTAGCTTCAAATTTGCATACTGTAGTTACGCATTCGATGCTACATGTAGAGTGTTGCTATTGTTTTTCGGTCGGTCATTTTTTACAACAGATTTTTATTCTCTTAAAGGAAGGTGACCCGATACATTTGGAAAATAGAATTCTTTGAAACTTAAGTGTATAAAATGTTGTCCCTTAAAAATCATTGAATGCCAAAAGAACATGTAATTATGTTTCTTGTAATTGTGACTAATTCCTTTATGGAATTACTGACATACAGCGTGATACTGGTAGTCTATGGTGTTTAAAAATGATACACTGTAGTCCTCATGATCATGTAATATATCTCAAATGAATGACCCTATTTTTCTCATTATTGAAATTAGGCATTCCAAAATCCAAATCAGTAGGCTATATATTTCTGAAGCCTGAAGGTATCATCAAAACAGGCAAATTAGTATATACCACTTTGAGACTATAATTCAACATGCGTTTTGGCACAACGTCTATGCAGAATGAAAACAACCACACACTTTGCCGGGGTGCATGGAGGTGCATTAAGTTGGTACTTCTTGACTCTACCTCATTTGAATAATACCGTACTTTGATATTTTATGTTATTTGTACAGGGCAAAGGAGATGATGGTGTCAGTGTCACATTTGAAGACCAACAAAAGATTAACGTCTATGCACGAAAGTGCAATAAACTAGCTGAACTTCAAGAAGAAATCAAAACTAAAAAGGTATGATGCATGGACGTAGTTAGGGTTTGTAGCACCCACTGTAAGCAGGCTCAGAAATTTGGTGATATTCTATTCTTGCTGAGATTCTCCTTAAAAAAAAAATATATTATTTTGCTCATAATCTAGGTGAACTTAAATACAATGTGCGCAGAAATTTATATTTTTACCATACTGAATCAGTTGATGTGGTTCCCCTACATGTAAAACACAGGGCATGCCCCCACCACCATGCCCCTGGTTTGATGCATTTTATGGCTTTACCTTTCCACCTGGTAGTGGGGGCTTTCAGTATAAATGACCATTGCATATATATGAGGATGTGCCACAAATATGGGTAGCATTTTTTGGCCATATGATATCAGTGACCCATTACTATCTCAGAAGTATCTCAGGGGTCAAAACTAGTTTTGCCGACATTACGGCCCCTTTATGGTGGATGGTAACATATTGTACAAGATAGTACTTGTACATTTTGTAAGATACATTTTTTTGTAAATTACAAAATTAATAAGAATGTCTTTTTTTGTTGAATCTGTTACAGAAAGAGCTAGAGAATCTGCAGGATGCGTGTGATGAGTTGGAGTTAGCTGATGATGATATCCATATACCATATCCTTTCACTACATGTAATACCCAAAATTTTCTCATTGCCAGTGCCATTGTCTGGTGACCTACATAATCCATTCAACAATCATAGTGTATAAGTTGACCTCAAGTTGTTGGGTATGATTTTTGTACCCAACATATTCAAAGGTCATTCTGCAAATGTGTGTCCTGATAGATGAGCATGTTGCAGATCCTAGCGTTACTTGATGTATAGTCTGTTCAGTGTAAGGTGGAACATGACCCCATCCATTAACCCTTGTTATCTCATACACCCTGCCCAATGGCATGAATGGCATGTTCCATCTTTCTCTAAATGATCTCTAACAACTAAAGTATGGTCTACCATCAAGTCTGTGAGTCTGTCCAGTGTAAGTTGGAACATGACCCCATCCTTTTAACCATTTGTTATCTCATAGACCCTGTTCAAAGTCATGTTCCATCTTTCTAACTAATCTTGTCCTACCATAACTTGGCAACATGGCCTTTGCCCCTCTGTGTGAGATCCATGCATTTTGGTGCAGGTCATGGGCCATGTTATACTGAACACTGACTTCTGAGTTGTTGATGACGTTCGTAAAATGGAAGTTCAGATGCAGAATGCGATATAAATGTGGGTGTATCTCTCAGACAATTAGGTGTATTTCTCAGACAATTGGGTGTATTTCTCAGACAATTGGGTGTTTTTCTGAGACAGGTGGGTGTATTTTTCAGACAGGTGGGTGTATTTCTCAGACATTTAGGTGTATTTCTCAGACAATTGGGTGTATTTCTCAGACAATTGGGTGTATTTCTCAGACAATTGGGTGTATTTCTGAGACATGTGGGTGTATTTCTGAGACATGTGGGTGTATTTCTCAGACAGGTGGGTGTATTTCCCAGACATGTGGGTGTATTTCTCAGACAGGTGGGTGTATTTCTCAGACATGTGGGTGTATTTCTCAGACATGTGGGTGTATTTCTCAGACAGGTGGGTGTATTTTGTGAGACATGTGGGTGTATTTCTCAGACAGGTGGGTGTATTTCCCAGACATGTGGGTGTATTTCTCAGACAGGTGGGTGTATTTCTCAGACAGGTGGGTGTATTTCTCAGACATGTGGGTGTATTTCTCAGACAGGTGGGTGTATTTTGTGAGACATGTGGGTGTATTTCTGAAACATGTGGGTGTATTTCTGAGACATTTGGGTGTATTTCTCAGACATGTGGGTGTATTTCTCAGACATGTGGGTGTATTTCTCAGACAGGTGGGTGTATTTCTCAGACAGGTTGGTGTATTTCTCAGACAGGTGGGTGTATTTCTCAGACAGGTGGGTGTATTTCTCAGACAGGTGGGTGTATTTCTCAGACAGGTGGGTGTATTTCTCAGACATGTGGGTGTATTTCTCAGACATGTGGGTGTATTTCTCAGACAGGTGGGTGTATTTCTCAGACAGGTGGGTGTATTTCTCAGACAGGTGGGTGTATTTCTCAGACAGGTGGGTGTATTTCTCAGACAGGTGGATGTATTTCTCAGACATGTGTGTGTATTTCTCAGACAGGTGGGTGTATTTCTCAGACATGTGGGTGTATTTCTCAGACAGGTGGGTGTATTTCTCAGACAGGTGGGTGTATTTCTCAGACATGTGGGTGTATTTCTCAGACAGGTGGGGTGGGGTGTATTTCTCAGACAGGTGGGTGTATTTCTCAGACATTGGGTGTATTTCTCAGACAGGTGGGTGTATTTCTCAGACATGTGGGTGTATTTCTCAGACATGTGGGTGTATTTCTCAGACAGGTGGGTGTATTTCTCAGACATGTGGGTGTATTTCTCAGACAGGTGGGTGTACTTCTCAGACATGTGGGTGTATTTCTCAGACAGGTGGGTGTATTTCTCAGACATGTGGGTGTATTTCTCAGACAGGTGGGTGTATTTTGTGAGACATGTGGGTGTATTTCTGAAACATGTGGGTGTATTTCTAAGACATTTAGGGTGTATTTCTCAGACACGTGGGTGTATTTCTGAGATTATTTTCCTTAACCTTCTCCTTCACATATCAGATAGGTGAAGTGTTTGTGAGTCAGAACCTGGAGGAGACACAAGCCCTGGTGGAGCAGGCCAAGACGAGAACACAGGGTGAAATAGACGGCTTAGAACAACAGTGCAAGGACATTAAAGCTACATTATCTAACCTTAAAGGACAGTTATATGCCAAGTTTGGGAATAATATCAACTTGGAATTAGAAATGCTTGATGAAAAATGTCATCATAGTGACTTGCTTTTTTTATGGGTTGAGTTTCTATTTCTTTTGAAGACAGGGGCAGTGTACAGTTTGTCCACTTTGAAGTACAAAGTAAAGTATGCAGTAAATTACGCAGTTTTGGTGCACCGTAATGTCAAAAGGATTTAACACGCTGCTAGCCGCACACAAATGCATGAGTGTTTTAATGCACGATACGCTTACGCAAAATTTGCGTACTGTATCTTACTTCATACTTCAAAGAGGACAAACTGTAGTGTGTAAGGATTTGTGATGACTGCCTTGTATGTAAAATTGTATGCAGGGCATGAGAGACCGGGGGGTCATCAAAAATGTATATTGGCATCTGTTTATAATCATTATTATGTTTTCAGGGTTATTAAGAGTTAAGAAAACCTAATAATGATAATATTGGATGGCTTATTTCGCATGATAACATAACATATTGGATTCGTCATAGAAATATCGAACTCGCCGTTGGCTCGTCCGATATTTTTATGACTCATCCGATATGTTATGGTATCATGCTCAGCCATCCAATATTATATCAATATTGAAATGAACTCTATCATATATTTATATTTACTGTACATTTCAGCTCTGTTCAAGGGCCAACCTCAATTGGTCAGCAGGCCAGATATGGCCTGCCTATTGAGAACCCCTGGTCTAAACAACTGTGACCCCGGGACTACTACTCAGAGTCTGCAATTTTAAAACCTCATCACCAATATGTATTATGTATTTCAGAGCTGTACAAGGGCCAACCTCAATTGGTCAGCGGGCTGGATATGGCCCGCCTGTTGAGAACCCATGGTCTAAACAACTGACCACCCGGGGGAGAACCTCATCACCAAAATGTATTTATGTATTGCAGTGTATAAAACCTATCTGTGAAACTGCTATGTATGTACTGGGGGCACTCAACACAAATGACCATATGATAATGTTGAAGAAATTCATCAGGTTTGTGTGATACAATTAACAGAATGTTCTTCTTGTCAAAACCAATTAATTTTACTGACCTGACAGTTTCGGCCATCTTGGTCGAAGGCCATCATCAGAGTCACGTATACGATCCACTTCTGGGCGCTACCGCGCCCTCCGTTGGTGACCAATCAACCAGAAGGAAGGATCAAGTACCATCACTCCAATGATGGCCGAAACTGTCAGGTCAGTAAAATTAATTGGTTTTGACTATGATTATGATTATGCTCCCCGGAATGACGTCACATTTCTGGGTTTGATTTTCAACCAGAAAGCCAAGAAACCCCTAATTTGACTATTCACAGCTCCAAAAGACCCCCTTTTACCAGTATGCTGTCAGCTTCTATGGCCCACCATCTCAAGATTCCGGGGAGCATAACCCTCCAACAGTTTATGATGTGCCCTCCCCCTACAACCTAATGTTATTCGAATTTTGTGTTTGCTACCACTATAAACCAAATAAACTGTAAGAATGATGTGAAGGTCTCCTTGTAACTTATTTCTGCCCATATGTCAAATGAACTTGGGGGTGCTGATTTTGAAAAAGTGGACTTTTTTCAAGAGGGGGTGGGGCGATTTTGTGAAAAGTAAACTTTCTTTCCCAAATTTGGATTTTTTTTTACCACAAAAGCCTAAAAAAACTCCATGGCTCGCTACGCTTGCAATATTGTGACATTTTCGGACTTTTTGTATACTTTTGCAAACATTTTTTGGGGGTGCGGCCACACCCCCACTACGTACGGGCCTGACCCGGTGGGTGGGGATGTGCGGTTGGGTCTATCTCAGAAATTCCCGAGAGTAATTCTCAGAATTTAAATTGCGCCTGAAATGACACCATAGAATATATATGTACGTGAAACCTATTGTTACACTCTGTGCCTTATCACGTGTTAATTATAAGAATCGTCTTTTCGTTAGATTCAAACGATAAGAAATTTCTGAAGCCTCATCATCGTTTTTGAGGCACACAAATTACGTTTAAAGTTAAAAATACGCATGAATACCCTTTCGATTCTCGTCCAGTTTCCTTTTTGACCCAAAAAGTCCCTTTTGCCAGCGAAAAATAGAGGTTCTTTAGGCCCTTCACAATTAATTCTCAGTTTCCTGTTTCAAGTTTGAAAATAAAGGACGAGGTGACTTTTAATTATTAATTATCTATTACTTTCTTTATTTTGAAAATGTGGTCATGACTATTAGGCCGTATAAAATTAATGTTTTGGTTCTCGTCCAGAGGATTTTCATGAATTGATGAGGGAGGGAGGTGTTTTTTTTTTTTTTTTTTTTTTCAATGTAAAATTAGCATTGTCAGTAGTTTTCGGTCTTCTCCAACAGTGCGCGAGGAAACGATGAGGCCCTTTTTTTTTTCAAATGTGAGATTCTGAGGGATAAACCCCCTAGAGTACCACAAAAAGACTTGGAAGTGATGCTTATTCTCTAATAAACTTATTCATATGTATGAAGATTTCATAAATCATTCCAAAGTCTAAAAAAATTGAAAAATCTAAAAAAAAAAAAAAAAATCTGACAAATCCCAAAAATTCAGGAGGAAGGCCACGAGAACCAAAATATTAATTTTACACGGCCTTATCAACAGTATTTGGTCATTTTGACTAAGACTACGGATTTAATTATTTTACCTTTATAATTGATTTTTTACATTAATATTAGTAGGGGACCCTACAATGTTCTTGTTTTATACTCATAATCAAAGTTGAGATGATCAAAAACAGATATTAGCAAATAAAAGTAATTAAAAAGTCAATTAAAAGATGAAAATACTTAAATAAAAATAAAATAATTAAATATTTTTCCATTCTTGATTTTGGACGCGCGAGGGAAACAGGAAACTAAGGATCAATTGTAATTGGCCTTATGCATTTTTGGTCAAAAAGTCCATATTTTGAGAAAGGTCCACTTTTTCAAAATAACCCCCTCCTCCCAAATAAATCCTGGTTACGGGCCTGGCTCCGAGTGGCTCGCCTTCAGTAATTCCATGGAAATAGTAAATGAGAAGGAATCACAACGAAATTGATCGCCTGTGACTAATACCCATGCGCGTATTTTGGGGGAGCTTTGGGGGAGCCAGCCCCCCGGGGTAAAAGCAGGGGCGACCAAAATGAAGGGGCGGCGGAAGAAGGAGCGGCAAAAACGAAGGGGGCGGCAAAAAGAATTAGTAAATAAAAAAGGGCGGAAAAATTTGATAAAGCATAAATTTTTTTAAAAAAATGGTACTATACATAAAAATGTGATCCTTTTAGGGCGCTAGCGCCTGAAATCCCTTTTTTTTTGTTCTTCACTTTTTCAAACGACCGAGAAAAAAATTGGGTCAACCTTTTCGGGCTGTTGAGGAAGGGGCGGCAAAATTGAATTTTCTTCAGCCCCCCCGGAGTTGGGGCGGCCACGGTACGCCACTGAATACCTCTTATCTATTCTTCATTACAAAGGAAGAGGACTCAACAAAATAATTACTATTTCCATGCCTTAATCGTACACAAACCATTGAAACTGAAATTGCCATAATCCCTGCAAACACAAAACGTTTTAGACATTCGCGAATTAGCACGGTTAGAAAAGGTTGCGAGAATTTACCGAGAAAATGTTTAAATGTCGGGTTTTATAAAGGTATATAAAAAGTCTTCACATTATGCTTTCATATTCAGATCGGAAACATTTTTTGAAAACGTAAAGATTGGGAATTCATTAGGCACAAACTACAAGTGCCCTCCGGTAAAAATCCCATCAGCATTAAAGGTTCAGTTGGTTCTTGTTGGGATTTTGTGACAGATGAGGAGCCTGGTCATGTGTGCCATACCATGGAAATTCTACGAATAGGGCATAGGCGCATCTTGACGATATATTCTAACATAATGTTATTTACGAGATGACAAATTAAGATTAAAATTCAATCCAATGGATTTGAATATTTTGTAAAGATTTCAGGTATTAAGACATTTTGATCTATGCTGAATTTGCCCCCCAGTAAAAAACAAACAACTTCCAAATAGGATGATAGGCCTACTCAAGTTCTGGATTTTTACCTTTTTCAATATTTTATTTTTAATATCCACGAAATAATAAGGCAATAGAAATATGTCTATTATTTATTATTTCTTGACAAAGGAAACTGTTTAAATATCGTAAAATATTTTTTTATGATCACTTACACATCAACGATGTTTACGACAATTTTCTAAGTGTTTTAATTTCGACAGCGTTCAATTTGTCAGCATTTAATTACGGCAAACTGTAGGGCCTACGTGAATTACGAAATTTTGATATTTCTTTTTCGAAGCATGGCTGTATCCTGCTGGCAGGCTGATAGACAGATTTATAGTTAGACAAATTAAAAGTACGCCCTCTATATTGCTGAAATTACATGACTTTTGACAAAGTTTGTAAAAATGCTAAATGCCTGGTATAATTATAGAGGACGCACTGAACTGGTACGGTGGTGTTACGGGCGCAGACCACCAAATAATATTTATTATTTTATTCGTTATTTATTCAGGAAAAGTTCCATCAATACAAATGTACTCGTCGTCCTAGAAGACCAGTCACCTGATATATAATTATACACATGACATGATACATGAAAACAGTAATAGACATTACAAAATGTGATACAAAACAGAATAAATTCTCCACTGAGAAAATCACTTGTAGGCCCTACCAGACTTCTATACGAGAAGCTACGAGATTTGTAGACCCAGTAAAGACCCATGACTTTCGGACTGTTCGCGCTTGAACTCCAAAAGACCCCCTTTTACCTGTTCGCAGTTCAAAAATGTCCATAAGCGTAGATCGGGGGGGATAAATCCCCCAATATAGGTTGGTAGGGGATGGTCCATACAATCACCCCCCAATGTTGACGCCTGTATCAGGGGCAGTGTTTACTCAGAGGCTGTATGTCTCAAATTTGGCCCAGTGAAAATTGCATTTGGCCCATTACAATTAGTCAATTTGAGGAATTACTGAGACAAAATTGAGTTAAATTTGGGGAGAAATGCTTCATTTGGCGCACTCAATTTCCAGAGAGAGTAAACACTGATCAGGGGCGTAACCAGACCTGACCTTCCGGGGGCAAGATTGAAAAATTTCCCAATTCTTGACCAAAAGTCGCGAGCGGCTTGCCGCGGAGCGTTAAACGGGTGGGGTCCAGGGGCCCGCCTTAAGGGCCCTGGTGGGGTCTAGGGGTAAAGCAGCGGCGGGGGTCAAGGGGGAGGAGCCCCCTGAAGCTCCTGGTTTTTGGCATATTAGAAGCTAAAAAATCAGTGTTTCAGAGTACAAATTTCAAATTCCCTCTTTCTTTCCCTTTTCTATTCTCCCTTCCCTTTTTCTCTCCTCCCTTCCCCTTTTTATCTTTTCTTCTTTCCCCTTTCTCTTCTTCCCTCTTTTTCCCTTTTTTTCTCTTCTCCTTCCTTTTTCTTCCTCTTTTCTCTCCTTCCCCCTTTTCCCTTCCCAATTTTTTGCTCTTCTTCCCAGTTTTTTTTTTTTGTGTCCGGGGGGGGGAAGCTTGCCCCCCCCCGGCCACCCCACTGGTTACGCCACTGGCCTGTATTATGGGTTTCTGACCAAATTAACCCATATTTGGCCATTTTAACTTTTTTTGAGCTTCGCGCGAATTTATTCCACTTTTGTACCATGATTTCAGAAGTTGAGCTTCAATATGGCATTTGTACCACTTATTTTGTCGCCAAAAGATGATGGATTCACTAGGATTCAAGAAATTTCCCCCCATCCCCACCCCCAATGTCAAAAAGAAATATATGCCACTGAAAATGTCCCCTTTTACCGAAAATTGACAAAATACAGCAGTTTTCACATAGTTCAGCATCTGCCAGGAAACCTTACAATGAAGCCCCTGTTTTTTGAAGATTTTAAAGAGTTCCACAAAAACACTTGCAAGTGATTCTTGCTGACTAAGGGGTTGTGCAAAAATTATGAGCCCTGGGGAGGGTAAAATGGGGGGGGGGGGCAAGAAACTTTTGGCGAGCCGAAAGGAGGGCAAGCAATTTTTGGCCAGCCGAGAATGGGGGAAGCGATTTTTGGCACACTCATGGGGCTGTGGGGCGGCTTTTAAATAAAACGCTCTAAAAGGCTTACGAAAACAGTACGGAAACGCTTTTATGTAAATTTTCCTGCTCGCTGTGCTCGCAACATTTATCTAGACCATTAAGGTTTGCAAATTGGGATCCCAAAGTTTTGGCATGTGCAAAGGGGTGGGGCAAAGATTTTTGTGGGCCGTGAGGGGACAAGCAATTTTTGGCGGGCCGAGAGGGGGGGGGGCTCATAATTATTGCACAGCCTCTAATGTTAAAAACTTGTTAGTCATGTAATGCCATTTTGACCTAGTTTAGCGTTAAATTAGCAAAATGTTCTGTGCTTTGCATAGTGCTGTAATTGAAATGTTTTTGCTGAACCATGAAATGGTATCAGCCTATAACTGTGTATGTTACTAGGTTACTAGGTCCCTAACTAACCATTTGGTCTGAAATGGACATATCTCTAAATGCCACGAAGGTATGACCCCATGAGTGGTGTCATATAAAAAGAGAAAAACATAAAGAATATAATAAAAATATTTCCAAACGTCAGAGGTCATCCAGGGGTCACAGGAGTCAAAAAAGGTCATTTTAACCAAAAATGCTCCGATTGAGCTTAAATTTAAATGCAATGATCCTCATGACATTCTAAACATGTATAAAACATTTTTTAATTCATTTAAGGTCATTAAGGGGTCATAAAGGGGTCAAAGGTCAAGTTTTTCAAAATGCTCCAATTGAGCTGAAATTTATATGCAATGATCCTTATGACATGCTAAACATTTTAAAAACATTTAAAGATTCATTTAAGGTCATTAAGGGGTCATAAAGGGGTCAAAGGTCAAGTTTTTCAAAATGCTCTGATTGAGCTGAAATTTAAACGCAATGATTCTTATGACATTCTAAACATGTTGCAAATATTTTAAAATTCATTTCAGGTCATTAAGGGGCAATAAAGGGGTCAAAGGTCAAGTTTTCAAAATGCTTCAATTGTAGGTATAGGCCTACCACAATATACTGCCGAAGCCACATGGTTCAGCTATGGTGCGGTTATCGCTCTAGTTTCTTGTCAACATGTCCAGTCCAGTGGTTCTGGAACCAACAATTTTGGTGGCTCTGGAAAAGTACCACTGGGCCCCAAATAATTTGAACCAGGTACCATTGCCCCCTCCAATATTTAACATCTTTGGAATTCGGAGCCCCTGATGTCGGGAAAAAAATCGCACTTAAAATTGTTTTTCGAGTATTTCTTAACATAATTTTACCACTATTTCGTATTAGTACCATGTGTCATAAACAATGTTGATAAATGTTGTAAATCTAAATTTTATGTCGACATCTGCAACTTTTTCTGATGTCAACAATATGTCCATGACAGCACTAGCTTATTTGCATGCATTTGTCCTGGTTAGGTCATTCCGGGTGCTGGTCATCAGGAAATCTTGGAAATTTTGTCTGGTACGCCGTGGGTCGCGCTATAGTTTTCTTATGAAATTCGGGTGGGGGGGGAGCCTGTCTAGCATTATTAGAAACTAGAGTTTCCTGGTTCTCGTAGCACAGTTCTCAACGCAAAGCGTCGGCCACAATGTCTCCACCCTGATGCGCATCATTTTAACCAGTGCAATCTTTACCCCAAAATGACCATTATTTGCCTCGCTAATGTGGTCGTTCCCACCAAATTTCATGAACCTGCAGCAGTCTATGCCGATTTGACCCCAAAATGACCTTGGCATTTTTGTTTTGTTTTGGTGGTCGTTCCCACAAAATTTCACGAACCGGCGACAATCTATGGCGATCTGACCCCACAAGACCCCAAAATGACCTTGAAATTTTTTTGTCTTGCTCAGGTGGTCATTCCCACCAAATTTCATGAACCTGTGTCAATTTATGGCGATTTGACCCCGAATGACCCCAAAATTACCTTGAACTTTTTTGTCTTGATAGGGTGGTCGTTACCACCAAATTTCATGAATCTGCAACAATATACAGCAATTTGACCCTGGATGACCCCACAATGACCTTGCAATTACGTCTTTTGCGCTGAAAATCTAATCAGGTCAAGAACCTCTGGCTGTTACTCCCCACCAAAGTTCATCACTGTAACCCATACGGGATAATCCAGATAATCTGTGCACTTATTAAGCTTGATATGCATAATTTATGCAAATTAGATACTTAATTACCATATTTTGTAATGAAAACCTACTGAAATTTGGAGACCGCCAATTGCAACCCTCAAAGAAATCAAGTGGTGTAAGACAGTGACATGGTTTGATTTACCAACATATCAATGTGTTTATATGTTGTTATTATTTATTAAATTCACTCTATAGCAAGTCAGATGACATTACAATGTCTCTGTTTTATTCATACATTTCATATCGATAAGACAGATTATGTATACAGTTGATATTGGACCATCAAGTAGGCCCCTACCAGTGGCAGCCTGGCAGGGGATGGGGGCAAGGCAATTTTGAAGGGGAGGGGGAAAAATTGATGAAACTATCTTAAATATCAGGGTGGTCAGCATTGGGGGGGAGGCAGCTCTCCCTTTGACCCCCCTGTAAGTACCCACTTCAAATCATCCCCGATTCACAGTTTTATGGTCTCATATAGGGATGGGTTGAAGTGATATTTGAAGTGACCTCTACTTGAGAAGAGTCTGGTATTTATTCCTAGCTATAATATAAGGGACCGTTAACAAACACTTGTTAGGGGGGCCTGATGCCAAAAGGGGGCCCTGAAAATTTTTGACCCTCCTAAGGGGGGTGCCTGAAAAAAATGACCACAAATATTCCTGGAAAAATTGAGTTTATATACTTTTCTATGGGGTTGATCCATAATTTTCATGTCAAAAAGGGGGGGCCTGAAATTTTTGAGGTCTGTAAAGGGTGGCCCAAAAAATGTTCGCGATGATTTTTGGCTCTGAGCGGAGCTTATCAGTGCCTTTGTCATGCAACTAACTAGCATTCATTTTCAGGCCACAATACGCTGTTGGTTTTTTATGCTAAGGATCATTTAATGACTGATATGAAGACTTAAGTTTCGTTTCTAAGTTTGGCTAAGTTATTTTCGAATCGATTGCACTCCAGATTTTATTGAAATTCAGGCGATAAAAGTATTATTTTTGGGTAAAAAAGACCAAAATAGTCACGATAATCGAGTTATATCTTGGTTCCCTGTGTGTGCTAGAGATTATTCTGGTCTGTATAATTTAAGATGCGTAACTACAGACGGAAACCAATGGAGGTACATTTCTTAAGATTTAGTTCAGATCAGAAATTATTTGACTACTTCTTAACTTTTCTTCACTATTTCTTTATAATTTAAATAAAGAGATAGGTAAGGAATATCAAAAAATAGTCAATAACATGTCTGAATCTTGAATAAATCCCCGAATAAATCTGAACAAATGACTTTTCTGGGGACTATTTGGCTTGCGCAAGTGCAGTACGAAAGCACTGTGCCGATTTTTTTGTTTTGTTAAAGGTCACGTTTTTACCGATAAGCTGCGATGCTCAACAAACTTCGTACTTTTCTATGAGGCTATTTTGAACCAATAAATCGATTAGTTTTTCTTGATTGATGACATCACCATTTCTGAACCAATCAGCAAACAGTTTTGTGTGATTGATCGATTCTTGCAGTAGTCTCCACAGCAGCCAGTTTGGTTCCGCCCCTTCCACTAGACTGCTGCCCTCAGTCGTCAACCGTCTGGATTGACGACTGAGAAAACTACGTGGAAAAAAAGTGACGGATTTTGCAACAGGATTCCTGTGGCATAGAGCATGCGCAGTTGTGTCCAAATTGACCTTTTGACCGAGTTTGTTGTTTTTAGAAGTTCAGAGCGCGATCTTGTCACAGCGGCGCGGTACAGCGACGCGGTACACGTGCGCCGCTAATCAGTCGCGCTACGGCGCACAACCAAAGTCGCATTGAATAGTTTTCAGAAGTCCGTCATGATATGGGCTGTAAGATAATCAGTCGTCACTACGAAGCATACGGTACATGCGAAGTGTAGACGGCTGATTGGAATTATAATTAAAGACAAAGATAAAGACAATTTATCGCGTCTGACGTCACCTGTCAATCAAACTCGAGCACGGTTTGTTTACAAAGTGTCGTGATGATGACTTGCTGAACGCGGATTTATAACCGGGCGCCGTATTGTTAATTTTGCACCTTTCGACATGCAAACCATCTCAAAAGTTAGGTCTTTATAGTAGGAAACTTTCTTTGGTGAATGCACCATGTCCACAATGCCTAGAAAAGCTGCTTTTTGCCTTGTAAAAGTACGAAATTTTTCGCCATTTGCTGCTATTCCTTTTCTCCGATCAGCACCAGATAGATCGGCCTTCCTTTACGCGCTGATTAACCTGTGTAAACCAATCAAGGATCGTAATTGACAGTGACATCAGACGCGATAAATTGCATTTATCTCTGTCTTTAATTATAGTCTACCCTTCCACCAAGAGCTGTAGGCATTCTTGTATTGTTTGTAAAATGTTTTGTCAAATAAAATACATTTTTAAAATATTATGTATTCATTTATCTTATTTTTGTCTCTTTCTGTTTGTTTAAAGTGATCAGAAAATATCATAAAAAAATATTCAATAAAGATCGAATCATCGTATCGTGTCCCTGCTGGTTTGATTAATTATTAATATAGCGCCACCACTTTTCCCGATCGAACCTTTCATAAATCACTATATACTTGACATGATCAAGATGAAAGATGGCCGAACTTCATTAAGTATGCATGATATCTACTTAATATTCATATTGACATTTCGCGATAAATATTCATATTCACATTGCGGACCAATCAGAATACTTCGGTGTAAATCAGTCTTGCCGGTTCTGAATGCATAATTAATGCTTGATCTCTTAGATAGATGGGGTGAGCAACGAAGGCAGTTTTTATCTGACCAACATGTCACACTGTCGCTAGGGCAGCCTGGTCGCTAGGGCAGAGTGACGTCGGAGCCTGGGCAGATAAAAATCTGTAAAAAGTTTTAAGAAATTGTGGGCGGGGCGAAGGGTCGGCGGCGAAACACAAAGAGATTTGGCAGGCACACACATCGACGGATTTCAATTTCAGCGGAGTTTGTCAACAAAGATGAACCAAATGGCCGGGCCAAATGGATTATATTTTATTGCTGCAGAATCGGGCACACGGCAGAAACAAGGTATTTAAAACATTATACTTGTTTTTGGAATCGAATGTTGATAAAAGCGAAATTAGAAACTGATTTTTGCGGGTAAATTTTGAGGACATCGGATGTTGTCAATTTTTTTTTTTTTAACCAGTCAAAAACTTCCGGGTCATGCCAAGGAAGGTAAAATTATTACGGATGTGCATTCCTGTCGCCTGATGTATGATCGAAATCATGATTGATCATTCCTTTGAGTACACAAACCTTTCCACTAGCCTTGTTGTCTGCAGTTGCCTGTCGTGAGCTGAAGCCGGGGCTGAATTCTGAGAGAATGTGACTGTCTGATCGGCCTGACTGAGTCCCGCCCGGTCCCGGGCCAATGTTTAATTTTGTAAGCTTACATGTTTGTAATTGTGAGATACACTGGCATGTTATGAACTTATGTTCATCATGTCGTGATGTTAGTTGTTACATGTTAACATGGACGTAATTCATGTATTCATTTAATATGTTCATGAGCTTACAGAAGTTACACGTATTCCTGACATTGTCCTTGACCTTGCTGAGCCTGAGCTGAGGTTAATTAATTAGGTTTCTGCCGGAAATAAGAACGAAATGGTCTGAGCAATCGACAACAGCAATAGCCTTTTCCGCGGGATCAGCCATCTAGTGGGTCCTGCCGTACTGCATGCCATGCGATAGACATTACGTCGTCGATTACGCGGTAGTCGCAACGCGTTGCGCACCTCTTCAGTCAAGCGTCAACGCGGTGATCTTAGGTACTGATACCCACAAGATGGCGGCGTTGACGTCACAATGTCAATGACTACCTCTAATTGAAAAGTTATAATTTGGTTCACCCACAGAAGGAGAACCGGGACTCCCTTTACCGCCACATACAATCGCACCGTTAGCTATGGGGAGAAAATTGGGGTATTCGGGTCCTTGCCGACGGTGCTTGTGAGACGAACGAAAACAATTTTGCGTCTCATCTGAAGCGTCTTGATACTGGCGTGCAGGTCGCATCAAGGCACGACTCTCAAATGCGCCCTTCATCCATGTCGCGCTTGCATGACAACGAATGCCTCGAGTGCATTCCGAGGGAAACCGAATACCCCTAATTTTTGCTCCATGCCTATATCAAGATGGCGGCCGAGTCCCGATTCTCTGTTTTTAATTCTGTGGGTTCACCTCAAGTTTGATAGTGATATGTCAATGCTCTTTCGCGGTTGTGCCGCAAGCGTGCTGACAAATCGCCCCCGGCGCTGCAGCGTGCGTGTACGCGGCGTTTAACTTTACGCGCGCGATTCGATACTGCGGCAAGCATAGACATACCACCTAGACCTATGAGTGCCCATACTTAACCATGGCAGTAGGTGAAGCCACGTATCCAAGGTGATTTTGGTCGGGTGGTCGGACGCGGAGAAATAAGCGTGCATGTCTGGAGAGAAAGACGCGCTCGTTTGCGTGATTGTTGCGCCATTATTGCTCGCGTCAAATGCAACATGTTCTGTAGACGTGAACATAATCTGCTTGCTTGCGTCTGGGTATGCGTCCTTGTCAAAGTCGTTGCTAAGCAGTGTCGGCTTCACAGTGTCGGCTTCACTACGTGAAGCAAAGTCACTGGTCTAGGTACTTGTTTGTCTGGGGCGGCGAGCAAAATAAGCACCTAGGTCACTACCGAACTTGATGAACCAAATTATAGGCCTAACACTAACACTACCATGACTACACGCAATCAAAGGATGCAGGGAACTGTAAAAGGTACCGGTATTGTGTATTAAATGCCTGGTATAAAAAAATGGTTGAAATTTAATTCGTCCATGGTACAAACTACAGTTTTTGTCAGAGAAGAACGGCATTTGTTTACATTTTGAGAGCTTGCAGAGCGTAAACACAGAAGTGGGCAAGTCACAATCATAACAACAGACCGATAATCTGATTGGCCGATTACGTGTCAACTGCGCAGTGAAGCAAAATCGTCTTCAAAGCGGCAAGTATGAAACCAGCATAAGACATCGCGCATGCGCCGACACGCAACAGCAGCACACTTGTAGATCCTTGATGATCGTATGATAATGGTCTACCGCTAGTCCGAATCTGAAATGCACTGCACCAGTCCGACATGCCGCTAGTCCGAATCTAAAATACACTTTGCCAGTCCGACACGCCGCTAGTCCGAAAATGAAAACCACTGCGCTAGTCCAAAATTGAAAACCACTGCGCTAGTCCGAATCTGGAAAACCCTCTTTCAGTCCGAGACTGCGCCGAATCTAAAAATCACTGCGCTAGTACGAAACTGAAAACGATTGCGCTAGTCTGAATTTGAAAAGCACTGCGCTAGTCCGAATTTGAATTGGGGAACACTGCGCTAGTCTGATATTCGGCAGCGCAGTGTTTCTCAGATTCGGACTAGCGCAGTGTTTTTCAGCGCTGTAGTTTTCAGTTTCGGACTAGCGCCATGGTTTTCAGTTTCAGACTAGCGCCATGGTTTTCAGTTTCGGACTAGCGCAGTGTCGGACTGAAGAAGTGTTTTCCAAATTCGGACTAGCGCAGTGTAATTCGGACTAGCGGCGTGTTGGAATGAAAACTGTGTTTTCAGATTCGGACTAGCGGCGTGTCGGACTGTTGCAGTGGTTTTCATTTTCAGACTAGCGATGCTTTTTTTCGGACTAGCGCCGTGCTTTTCATTTTCACCTCTAAGTATAGGGAATTTGTGTTGTCGGACTAGCGGCGTGTCGGACTGAGCGGTGCACCCCGGGAAAACAAGGGGGTATCCGAAACTTTTGAGCAGACGCGAATTTTCTTGTCGATATTTTTTCCAAAACGCCCATTCCCCCTGCTGTAAATAACGATAGGTCCCTTAGTCATATTTTATATTAAATGCTTTTATGTTTGTGTGTGTTTGGTTTGCAGTTGACCTAGCTTATCAATGTGTGGAAATGTGGAAATGGATTAATTATCTCTATAAAGAGTCTGTGAAGATACAATTGATCTGTTGCTGTAAATTGGTAAGTAGACTACAGTCAACATCAAAACTAAATACAGAAAACAAATTGTTGAAAATTGGGATAAATCGAATCCCACCCAGAGCAAACAACTTCTCTCTTTGTTTTCTCTCTTTATTCCTTCCTTCTTTCCCTTCCCGTTGCCAATAAAACCCTGAGGCGGTTAGGGTTAAGCAGTTTCATAGCCAAGTCAAGTATTGGGGAAAATGTTCAGACGATACGAATTGTACAATGTTCAATTCTTTCATTCAGTAAAAGAGTGGAACAACTTGCTTACATCCAATATTAATAAATGTTGCCATTTATACAGCGCCTTTCACATGTAACAAAGCGCTTTAAATTTATTCCGCTGTTGTTAGAATGTGTCAGCTGCCATACAATGCCTAAAGCATGCTCATACCTTTGGACGGCACTAAATGGACAATATTCCTAACAGCTCCCCATTTCACCCCTGGGTAGAGAAAGGCAAGTGAAGTAAACCGCCTTGTTCAATACAATGGCACAACACGATGGCACTGCTGGGGCTCAAACTTGCAAACTCTGATTATTGAGGTAGAACCTGTACTGCTGCGCCACCTTTCCCCCGTTACTCATCAGACAACTTCAGCTTTCAAATCTGTTCTAGCTCTGAATGTTCTGACACAGTACCCCGACTCCAAAAATAGACCTCCCAATCATACCTCCAGCTCCAGTTTAAACTTCTACAGGTAGATATAGAATACAAGATCCAAGAAATTCATTGGTTGAAATTCATGTTGGTAGATTTCATCTATGCATTGCATGCAATAATATTGCTCATACATCAAATGGTTTTATAATTCAAGCTTTTTTTGTTTCATTTTTTTGTTTCACAGGGGCATGATGATTTGAAAAAGGGACCTCAGGACATCAATCTACAATGCATCTCATGAATGATAGCTGCCATAAACAAATATGCTTTTTGTATAGAGCGTACATTTTCTTGTTGGTCATTCAATCTACACATTTGGCAAACAATGTTATAGTATAATGTAAAGTACCAGTATTCAGCAAAAATCAAGAGGTGAAATGAATTATCTTTGGTAATATATTAAAGTGACATTTTATCAGACTATATTTAAGAACTGGAGTGCTAAATTTGTGACTTCACATGAATGACACTGTATTGTGTTTTTTTAAAACTGTTGTGGAAGAGGTAGCCCAGTCAAAGGTAAATAAGGGCTTAACCTGAATAACCCACCACTAATTGCAACATAATTCATATAACCACCTAGTACAGACAGGCTGTGAGCTCGACTCCTATACCGGTTTGATTTGATTTGTGAAATCTTTAAACTACTTCAGTGGCAACCACTGCTTTCCAAGCAGGCCCTCATACAATGATCTAAGATGCTTGCTATTAGAGGGGTAATTGGGCAAGTTCTATTTATCATCCATTCTTTTCAGAAAAACATATTAAAGAATATATCAATAAAATTCACCAGAAGTCAAAGTAGTGGAACAATGCTTAATTTTTGCATGAATCCAAAATGGCCACTTATGCATGTGTGAGATTTCAAAGTTATTCCACTCTGGATAATATCTATATAAGAATGGGGAAAAAGTATAGTTTGACCTGTCTCCAACATACAGTTCTTGAGTTATAGGCAAAAAGGTGATAGGTTAAATTTTGGGGTCCACAGGCAGCTACAGTTGAAAAATATTCTAATTTTAATGAAACTGGTTTCAAATTATTCCCCCAGTCACAACTCTTTCCCCCTTGTTCCCCCATTAAAAACCCAAAATTAGGGAATTGTCTACTTTTAGGGGCAAATTTCAGCATAATTTGTTGATTTTACCCCCACTGCATGTTACCAAAGTAACAACCACCTGAGATATGACAAACTTTTCTTTGTTTAAAATGTTTTTGCAAGCATAGCAATCTGAGTTTGTTTTTCTCACAATCATAGAATTTTTACATCTTTATTCCCTGTGGTAGCCAAATTTTGACATTTGACCTTTTTCCCTATTACTCAAGAGCTGTATACTCAATCCCTATGACGAGGGAATAAATTGGTATCGTCGGCTTTTTAACAAGATTTGACCAACTTTGTAATGTCACCCTGTATAAGTGGCCATTTTTGATTTATGCCAATTAGGCAATGTTCCACTTGGATTTTCTGTAATTTTTGATATTTTTGTGTGAGCTTTTAGGAGATGGGTGCATATGTAATAGATTCTGGTGCATTTAGTGGTGGGTCATTTTTTGATTAGACTGGGCTGGTAGGTGATAATTCTGAAACATGCATGGAATGGAACTAAAAGTGACCAACTGACTGCTATTTTAGAGTCTGGGTTAGGGCTTAGGTTACAGGTAAGGGTGACATTTAGGGTAAGGTTTATGGATTAAAACTAAGTTGCTGTATTTATTGACTAATAACCCTTCAGTTGAGGCTTTACACTGCATGATCAGCAGTGTGTCTGCTATCTTCAGTAGATCAGCACTCTCAGTCATCCTAGGCTATTTAAAGCACTTAATTTAATGCCCATGTGACCCATCCTGTCTGCAACCTGTAATGTCAGCACCCATCTGGCCACAGGGCATTAAATTAAGTGCCTGCATTTAAATAGCCCAAGATGACTGTAATATCTAATATCTTCAGTAGATAGTACTTTACACTGCATGATCAACAGTGTGTCTGCTATCTTCAGTAGATAACACCATACACTGTAATCGGTGGTATATCTGTTATCTTCAGTTGATAGCACTTCATACTGCATGATCAGCAATGTGTCTGTTATCTTCAGTAGATAGCACCATACGGTACACTGTTATCTTCAGTTGATAGCACTTCATACTGCATGATCAGCAGTGTGTCTGTTATCTTCAGTACATATCACCATACGGTACACTGTTATCTTCAGTTGATAGCACTTTACACTGCACGATCAGCAGTGTGTCTGTTATCTTCAGTAGATAGCACTATACGGTATGTAATCAGTGGTATATCTGTTATCTTCAGTTGATAGTAGTTTACACTGCATGATCAGCAGTGTGCCTGTTATCTTCAGTAGATAACACCATACACTGTAATCAGTGGTATATACGTTATCTGCAGTTGATAGCACTTTTTATATCACTCATACATAAATTCTAGACAGTTCATTGGTTGATTACCATTTGCCATTTTTACTATCACCCTCTCCGTGTGATAGTCTTTACCATCATGTGCTCTGGCGTACTGCGCCTGCGCCAAACCGTGCGCTGACTCTTGGACTCGCCGATTTAGTTATGGGGTGGACCCCAAAATGTGAAATATATCACGGCAAAACATGGTGTTATGTTGATGAAAAAATGTATTTCCTACCTTAAATAGTATTTTAGTAATAGAATTTATGCATGAGTGATATAAAACAAATATTAACTGTCTTAAATTAGTGTAATGGTGAAATATAATCACTCGGTGAAAGATGGATTGTTCCATTCCACTCGCCGTTCGGCTCGTGGAATGGAACAATCCATCTTTCACCTCGTGATTATATTTCACCATCACACTCATAGACAGTTAATATTTGTATAACAGTTTACACCGCATGCTGATCAGTGTGTCTGTTATCTTCAGTAGATAGCACTATACACTGTGTAATCCAGGGGCTATTTTAACATGTCTCACTGTCACGTACGTGCCGAGATAAAATATTTGTACAGTGACAATTAACAATCCGTGTAGATATGCTTTAATAGTAGACAATGGTAGAGCCTTTCTTACGGTCACATGCAGGTAAAAATGTCAATTTTTTATTTTTGAAACGCACTCTACTTCATCAACACTTTTATCTCATTGCACGAACGTGACAGTGAGGCACGTTAAAATAGCCCCTAGTGTAATCATAGGTCAGTCTAAATATGAAATTACCCACTACTAAATGCAACAGAATCCATTTCACATGCGTCCATCTCCCAAAAGCTTGAAAAAAACATCAAATGTCACAATATCCAAGTAGTTGTACTTCTGTGAGATTTTGGTCCTAAATTATGCTCCAGGAACAGCTGCTCCAGGAAGAGCTGCTCCGAGCATGAATAAATCTGGAATAATATTCTAAGTCCAGCATGCTCCAGGAGCATGTTTTGAATGCACAATGCTCAAGGAGCATGTCCAACATATATATGCTCCTGGAGCAGTGTGCATTCAAAACATGCTCTTGGAGCATGTTGACTTAGAATATACTCAGATTATTCATGCTCCTGGAGCAACTGCTCTTGGAGCATAATTTTGGGCCAAAATCTCAAAGAGATTTTGGTCCTAAATTATGCTCCAGGAAGAGCTGCTCTGAGCATGAATAATCTGGTGTAATTAACTAAGTCCAACATGCTCCAGGAGCATGTTTTGAATGCACAATGCTCAAGGAGCATGTCCAACATATATATGCTCCTGGAGCAGTGTGTATTCAAAACATGCTCTTGGAGCATGTTGACTTAGAATTCAGATTATTCATGCTCCTGAGCAACTGCTCTTGGAGCATAATTTTGGGCCAAAATCTCAAGAGATTTTGGTCCTAAATAATGCTCCAGGAAGAGCTGCTCTGAGCATGAATAATCTGGAGTAATTAACTAAGTCCAACATGCTCCAGGAGCATGTTTTGAATGCACAATGCTCAAGGAGCATGTCCAACATATATATGCTCCTGGAGCAGTGTGCATTCAAAACATGCTCTTGGAGCATGTTGACTTAGAATATACTCCAGATTATTCATGCTCCTGAGCAACTGCTCTTGGAGCATAATTTTGGGGCAAAATCTCAAAAGAGATTTTGGTCCTAAATAATGCTCCAGGAAGAGCTGCTCTGAGCATGAATAATCTGGAGTAATTAACTAAGTCCAACATGCTCCAGGAGCATGTTTTGAATGCACAATGCTCAAGGAGCATGTCCAACATATATATGCTCCTGGAGCAGTGTGCATTAAAAACATGCTCCTGGAGCATGTTGGACTTAAATATTACTCAGATTATTCATGCTCCTGGAGCAACTGCTCTGGGAGCATAATTTTGGTCCAAAATCTCAAAGAGATTTTGGTCCTAAATTATGCTCCAGGAAGAGCTGCTCTGAGCATGAATAATCTGGTGTAATTAACTAAGTCCAACATGCTCCAGGAGCATGTTTTGAATGCACAATGCTCAAGGAGCATGTCCAACATATATATGCTCCTGGGCAGTGTGCATTCAAAACATGCTCCTGGAGCATGTTGGTCTTAGAATATTACTCCAGATTATTCATGCTCCTGGAGCAACTGCTCTTGGAGCATAATTTTGGGCCAAAATCTCAAAGAGATTTTGGTCCTAAATTATGCTCCAGGAAGAGCTGCTCTGAGCATGAATAATATGGAGTAACATTCTAAGTCCAACATGCTCCAGGAGCATGTTTTGAATGCACAATGCTCAAGGAGCATGTCCAACATGCTCCAGCAGCATGTTTTGAATGCACACTGCTCCAGGAGCATATAATATGCTCCTGGAGCAGTGTGCATTCAAAACATGCTCTTGGAGCATGTTGGACTTAGAATATTACTCCATTGGGCCAACATCTCACAGGAGCGTGGAACAGTGCCTAATTTGCATGAATCCAAAAAGGCTCTTTATGCAGGGGTGAAATTTCAGAGTTGGTCAAATTTCGTTAGAAACCATGTCAATGTATTCCTCTTGTCATAAGGATAATTTTAGGTTGACCTATCTCAGATGTACAGTTATAGTGGAAAAGGTCAAATGTCAAAATTTGGATTCCACAGGGGGAACACACATTTAAAAATTCTCTGATTTTAATAAAAATGGTCTCAGAGTGCTCTGCTTGCAAAAACAGGTAGAAAAAAAGAAGTTTACCATATCTCGGGTGCTTTGTTACCCTTTTTTATCTTAGTAACATGGGCAAAAAAGATCAAAATCAATTGAGCCCTGCATGTTGATATTATATGACCTATTTTGACCATTGACCTATTGATATGGAACAAAACATCCAAAACAATGTATTGGATGAAAAAAGGAGCATTTTTCAATTGTGGACACCTGTGGACCCCAAAATTTGACCTTTTTGCCTATAACTCGGGAACTGTATGTCGGAGGCAGATTAAACTATTCTTTTTCTGAAACCTTTTGATGAGAACAATACATTGATATCGGTTTTAACAGGATTTAACTAACTTCTAAATTCCAATTGTGTATCCAGAAGTCTCCATGTAATAAATAAAATAACTCCCAAAATTTGCTCATGCTTTAAATTAAAACTTTGCTAGTTTTGTTTGTATTTGGTAGTTTTTTTGATCACTATGTATAGCCATATGTTGGCCTACTATAAGGTTGTATCAAAATGATTATTACCCAAGTTTCAAGTACAAGTATGTACAAGACTGCAACACAAAATAACCCAATTGTGGATCAATATATAAACTTTTGTCATTTCAAGAGAATTCTATGTTGCAAATATCACAACTATTTGTGTATCAATCATTTTGATACAGCCTGTTGTATAGCATCCCATATACTTTAGTTTTTTCCTGCCAGAAATTATTTCTTGCTCATCCCAATTTAGCCCTCCCCATGGCACATGAATACTGTAAAAGTGGGCATTTTCACAGAACATTAATATTTGTGCTTTTCCCGCTTAACACACATGCCACGTAAATAATAAATCCTCAAATAATTATGTTCATTCATGTATAGGACTGCGAGAAAAATCACAAATTTAAAAAAAGCCGGTATCCGAAGGTATTTCAAAATTGGCAAAGTACACAACACTACATGAGCTTTAATACATTGTGTGAAAATTCCCACATTATGTCAAAGTTTATGTCACAGACCAGGAGTTTGGGGAATTTGGTAAATACCATAACCACCTGGGTATAAGCCCACCTTCGGCTATAAGCCCACCCCTTATTTTCAAAACATTCTGGGAACAAGGGTGCACTCAGGTATAAGCCCATTACTAAATTTTGGCCAAGTTTTTAAATCAAATCAATGCTTTGCTCTCATATTTAAGAACAAATATAAAAAAAAGTATCAGTTGATAATTAACATTCCCATATTATTTTAAGAAATTGACATAGATGATAGAAATTACTGGCACATTAGACATATACAAATGGGGGGTGATTGTTCTTATTTTTAAATTCAAACACTAGCCCTTCCCGATAAGCCCACCCCCATTTTCAAGTGAAATCTGCCGTCTAGGGTGGGTGGGCTTATACCCGAGTGGTTGCAGTAATAAATGTATGTTGTGCAACAAACGTAGATAAGCAATTTTCTGGCCATGGGTAGCAGAATGGTCGACTGTAGATCCGTTGGATAACGCTTTTCCAATGGGATGAACTTTGCTGCTTGGATGATGTCAAGATGAGGTTAGCATTTATTCCATATTGAAAAGCGTGTTCGACGGATCTGCACTCGACCAGCCTCGTAGTGATGGCTGGCAAAAGGAAATGGTGCTTTATTGATACCCTTATGTACATGTATGATGAGGCAAAATAAATTCACACCAAAAACCAGGTTATTGTTCAGGAAATTAATTCTTATATTATTTAATAAATATAAAGTTTGTAGTAGAACAATTATTGATCAGGATAGACTTTCCCAATAAATCAATCAATTTTAATCAATCAGCAATACTGTTTCAAAAAGGTTTGACCACTAAAATTTGGATTAATCAATATCTGATCATGGAAGTAAGTACTTCCATGATCTGATCAAATGAACAAGATACACCTTTGCTATATATCATTCAAATATTTTGGTCAATTTTTGGCAATAATTTAAGGGCCAAAATAATGCATGTTTATGGCATTTTTCATTGGCTGTGACAATCAAGCACCAGGGGTAGCATTAAGGCCCGAAAGTCAGGGGTTGTTTTCCCGTGTTTTTCACTCCCGAGCTTGCAGAAAATCCAAATACATGGGGTGAAAAATATTTTGCAGTGTAGTCAGGGATAGGAGTAAGGTCCAAAAGCAGAGGGTCAGAGTTCACCCCCGAGCTTGCACATTCCCAATATATGGAGGGTCCTGCCAAAGACTTGCAAGTACAAAGACTAATAATGCATTCTATTCTTTAGTAAACAGATTTTCTGTTCTTTTAAAACTATACTCAAATAATCAACATTAACTTTTTAATTATGAGCTCACTCTTAGTCTGTATTAAAGACTTTGAATACTTAGACTCTACCATGTCTTTGGAATTTGTGACTAAAATTGACAGAAAACATGGACAATTGCATGTTTTGGGCGAATTCCCTCAAATTGTCAAAAAAAAAAAAGGACATTATTGTTAGAAGTATAGAACTAACTAAAGGATTAAGACAGGGGAATAGCCAAACTATAGCAAAAATTGACAAATGGGGACAAAAATTTGGGGTTTGACTTTGGGGACCATAAATAATCCTGGCTACACCTCTGGATTAGGATTTAGCTATGTTACAATTGGCAAAGATATTGTCTTTAAATAAAAAAAAAATAGTGTTGCATTTTTCTAGAATCTGGAGTAATTGCAACAGAATCCCATCCATTTCACATCGGTGATGAACAACGGTGAAACATGATTGAATCCCTAAATGTACGGTATGTACGCTAGAAAAAAAGTGTGTTATCAAGAATTTTATGCTGACAGATTTTATATCAACAAGTTTCCACTGTTCTTGATAATAACAATCAGCCATCAAATTAACCCAAAGCACCCATGGCATTTTGCCGTGGGTGCCCATCCCTACTGCCGTAATGCCCTCAAAATATGTCCTTTACCCAAGGCAATTTACTTGCCGTGCCCTATAATGAAGTTGATGTTTGTGTGTGTTTTCTTCACTTTTGAGAAATTGCCTTGGTGCCCTTCTCAAATTTTCAACAGTTGCCATGATGCCCTCTTGAAATATTACAAAGTGCTGTGCTGCCTTGCCTTTTCAGTGAAACTAAGGCAATTACCAACTGCCCTAAAAAAGTTCCTTAAGATCCTTAATTCGAGGGCTTAGGGCTGATAACAATGTCTCAGTTCCTGGGGGCGGGGTAGTGCAATTGGTTATTACTACATGAGAGTCAGTCACATCAGCGCACTGGACTAGGTCTGGCATCAGGTCTACTTCATCAGCATCAGAAGCTTCCACATCATTGATGGCCGACATAATCGTAAGGTCCTGCATTTTAAGTCATCCTGGCTGATGTTGAAGAGAATGCAGCAAACAACAATGTATCACATGCACCCTCTAATACCACAAGCAGGGAAATTTGCTCTTGAGCTGATCAATCAGAACTCAGGTGGATATCCATGGTGGATCTATGACTCTGAAAAACAGTGAGAGAGAGAAAGAGAGAGGGGGAATTATAATCTATTTACAGAAGGTGTTGAAATTTTCAGTATAACATTGGCACACACCATTCACAAACAAGTTGAAGCTATATAGTTGACCAAGTACTGCATTTTTGATTCACATCAAGCTTCTCAAAACACAGCAAAATAGGTCAAGTACCATTGAGGCCTATTAACCTGCACCTATTGCAACACATAGAAAGTGAAATTAAATTGTTAAATCCTATCTTTATTTGAATTGTTGTATGAAAACAAACATTTTGATACACCTTTTGTCCAAATCAGAGCACTCTGATATTTTTGACCCCTAAGACCAAAAATGTGACCTTTGACTTTCTCTGCTATAACCTAAGAAGGGTACATCCTGTCAAACTAATAACTACTACATGTAGTATACATCATAAGATTGAGCACGAAAGAGCGTGGAAGTAGTACTACTGTCACGGTAAAAAGCGGTCGTATATTTTTGGTAAGAATAAACAAAAAGTCATTGAATAAAAATATATATATCATAGGCAATTAGGCGTAGATCCGGGGGATGGGGGATAAATCCCCAATATTTTGCCAGGGAAATGGTCCATACAATCATCCCCAATGTTGATGCCTGTATGTGGGTTTCTGACCAAATTAACCTCATATTTGACCATTGTAGCCCCCAAAGTGCAGATTTCTTCGTACTTCATGCAAATTTATTCCATTTTTGCACCATATTTCAACAGTTAAATTTAAAAATGGCAAAATTTTTCCATACCCGGATATAAATTCCATTTACGGATTACCCGAATTAAAAAAAAAAAAATTATTTATTTTTTCGGGTTTGTAGTGTCCCTGGACCTAGAGCTAAATGCTAGGATAATTCATTGTTCACTTATTCATTCATTGAATTTGTATCAATTTTGAAATCATTAAGGTTACACGAAGAAACGTATAAAAACGATAAAAGACGTATAAAGTTGTTCTCTAAAACCGCGTTTTCTCAGCAATCAAATATCGCAGTGAGTCAAATGTTGGTGCATGGATGTATCTTTACATTATTTTTGTGTGTTTATAAAAATTTTAGAATCCGTTTGAAAATCCTTCGTTTAAATCATTTTTACGCACCATGTTCACAAGATCAAAAACACGTTCCATGCAGTTTTTTTCAAATGTTCGCTCCGTATAAAACCACGCCGAGTGATTGTTTTCTCCTTTTTTGTATTGTACTACAAATCGATTAAAGAAATAATGTTGCCATGGGGAAGAACCAAATACAGTACCGATCAAATTTAAAAAGCCCGTTTTTGGGGAACATTTTCGAGAATCTTGTCTGAGAAAAAACTGTTTTGTGAAATTATCGATATCTTCATAACGAGGCGTTAATTTAGACATCTGAATACCTACATTATTTCTCAACATTCTGCCAATTGCTATCCCATTTGATTTTCACTCCAAATTGAAGCTAGTATTGCAAAAAAACGAGGTTTTTCCTCCATCAGTTCGTTCAAAATTTCAGCGCCGACATGCGTGTTTATTCTAAGAGCCATTGTGCGGACGCGATTGTAATCAAGTAATTACATCAAATTATAGTTACATATCCGCTTCCAGAATAAGTAATTGCGTAAGCTGATGTATGGTCCAGTGGATAGAGCGTTGGACTGGGAATCTGTTATGAACAATTTTTGTGGGTTCGAGTCCCCATGTGGCTGAATTTTATTTCCTTTTTTCTCTCTTTTCTCATTTTTACTTCCTTTCTTTCCTCTTTTCTTTCTCTTTTTCTTTTTTCCTTTTTTTTTTCATTTCTTTCTCTCTCTCTCTTTCTTTCTCTTTTTCACTATTTCTTTATTCTTTCTTGCTCCTTTCTTTTTAGTTTTATTTGATTGATTCGCTGAGGCTGCAGTGAATCGTGATTGATTGTTTTTCACTTTATATAATTCAGAAATTTGTAGGCCTGCTAAGTCTGTCTTTTTGAATATTCTTCCCAAATTCGATTTGCAAATAATTGCTTTTTGATATTGTTGTTATTGTTGTACCCTATTATATTGTAATCGGGGAATAGCAGCATTGATTTATTTCATCAAAGATCATCAAGGCTATAAATTCAAAATCAACACATTTTCCAGGGTGCAGCTTGACGAAGTGCCCCAATCAATTTTAAAATTTATAAAATCCTTATGAAAATTGCGAAAATGGCTTGTACCCTCCCCGCATCCGACCCGGCATGTCGCCTCATAACTCCCCGCCCGCCCCGACTCACGAGCCCGGGCACGAGCTAAGCCAAGTTTCATGTCTTGACCGTGGATCAATATTCTATTGTAAGTAGGCCTACGTCCCAGTACGCTTGTTCATTTTCATTTTCTGCATGGCTGTTTCTATTATGAACTTACGCCCCTCTGAAATCAAGCGCATGAAAAACTCTCGGCTAACCTTAATAGAGTATGACATGAGTACAAATTTATTCAAATGACATAGGCCTACAATTTTTTTTTTTTTTTAATAAGTCAACCATGAATGATCCTAGCATTTAGCTCTAGGTCCAGGGACACTACAAAGCCGAAAACTTTAAAAAAAAAAAAAAAAAAGGTTGATACTGGTACCGGTTTACCCACGAAATTTACCACGGGTACCCGAATACGTCATTACCCTATAGGTCACAGCCTTAAATTTCATTGTATTTGGTTTATTTTAAGGAGATAAGATTCATTCATTCATTCATTCGGTTACTGTTCAAATGAGTGATTCCCAGGCCTCCCTCAAGTAACTCCATGACACATCATGCAGTGCTACAGAAAAACTTGAGCAGAAACTGTTATATATTATGGGTGATTTGAAAATAGGCATCCCAGGATGGGCATCCAAAACTTTAAATCAACCGCCTGGCAATACAGAGCTGCCAACTCTCCCTCTTTTCGCAGGAGACTCCCTACTTTTAAACCTTCAGAACCCTTAATTTTTGGTCATCTCCCTGAAAAGGAAATGGTTTCATCCATTAAGATGTACACATTTTGACAAATCTCCCTGATTGCAACAGGAAATCTCCCTTTTTTCAAGATTCAAATGCTGGCAGCTCTGGGCAATAGGGGCTCTGACTCTGCCCCAGTGATATGCCACTGTCATGCTTGCCTTCACAACCCCCCCCCAAAAAAAAAAAACACATAAAAATAAAGTACCTGTTGCATGTATTCTTCCTCTGCTTCTGTTTTGAACAGAAGTCATCATCCATGAAGTATAGCAAGAAGTCCCTGCAGATGTTCATTCTCAACAGCTCAGCTGAGATACAATGTACTGTCATCGTGCTGGTTCTGGTTGACCATGATTGTGCCTGTCCTTGATGATACTATTACCTGTATTCATGAAATTTACAGGAAATTGAATATTAAATACATGATGGAAGTACACTCTGCACTGAGAAAAATGCAAAAATAGGCACAGAATTGGGCAGGGGTGTAGTACCCCCGTACGTGCATGAACTTACTTATTATTTTACACCCTGTATCACCACTTTAGTTATTCATTGCGTAGCTAACTAACTATAGATACAATTTATTAAAGCTCATAGTGTGGCCTGTAACAAAATTAGATTTCTTTTAAGTTGTTTCATTCATACAAGTACTAAATAGCAAATGCAATAAATTATCAATTTCAAGTAAAACCAGGGTTTTTACATGATATCACACTATATTTTTTCTTACACACCCTGAATACTAACTTCCATTTTGCACAGTTGCATTGCTTGGAACATAAGCTTTCCAAATATGTATACTTTTGCTGTAATTGGGTATTTAGTTTTAAAGATTTCAATACCTTTTTCTAATAAAATGAAATGAACCAAAAATAGAAGTAGGAGTATCAAAATTTAGTGAGGCCAAAGTAAATTGTTTGGTTGCCCTTCCAAGACAAAAATTTCGAGGGTTGGTTGATCGATCTTTTTTTTTCCATGTGTTTTTCCTCCAATTTCTCCAATTGACAAATGCTCGATCATTTTAAGGAAAAAAATTGTGTGTTTTTGGACTGAATTTAAATGTACATAAATGTGTTTTTTATCAAATATGCATTTAATAGATAAAATGAGTGAATAACAATTATAAAATGTCCTTAATACTGTCCAAATTTAAGGTTGCTTCTAAAAGAGTGAATGGAAAAAAAAAGCCCAACCAAAATTTCTAATTTTTTGGGTCGGTCTCTGAGGGCAACCAAACATTATTTTTGCCTGATATCAAAATTATGACCACCCAAGACTGTACACATGGCAGTGATCGACATATGTGCATATTTCGAATCGCGCACATTAACTTAAACTCACTGAATGTACATGCCCGCATTCAGGTGTGACTTAATTGTCGACACGTTTGCGGCCTAACCGCACAAAAGCATTGACAATTGACATCACTACCAAACTTGAGGTGAACCAAATTATACTATGCTGAGACTAGAGCTTGTCTGTACATACAGACCATGTAGTTGTAGAGACTGTTTTACTATTTTTTGTGCTGCTGTGCCAGTGCATAGACCGTAGAACAATGGTTGAGCTATTTAAGGTTTACAAAGCTTGCGAGGTGAAAGTGATTTTTGAAATATTAGTCCTATTAAGTTCTATCAGGGCGGATTTAGAGGCGCACCCGGCGCGTGCCCCCTCTATTTTTTGTAGATCGGCGCCTGACTCTGTGTATTTTTGCAGAGCGGCGCCTGACTTGTGTGGGCGCCGAACCACGGCGGCGGTGGTGGTCATTCATAGGCCAGCTCACATCACACACTATAGGTGGCGCTATTCATCCATAGGGAAGTGGAATGTGCATGTACGGTCCAAAAATGGCTTTACTGTGGGGCTCATTGGAGAAAATCAGTAAAAATTAATTTTGACAACCAAAACCTTTAGTGATGTTGACTTAATATGTTGGTACTGGCATGATACTGGATTCATAAACTATCACATAGTGCAATCCATGTTCCACCAAGTCGACGCTTGATTTAGCTCAAAAGCAATTTGTGTGTAAATCAAGACCATCCAAAACAGCTTTCTTACAGTAAAGAATAGGAGGTCATCTGGGGTCACATACAGTAGTGTGCATTGTACATGTGCCTGCTGCATGGCTGTCACAATTTCCCACACAAAATTTTGGGCAAATTGATGACACTATTTTTGTCTGTAACTTCAAAAGTATATGCACTAGAAACATGATTGACCCCTTATTGTTTAGGTAATTCAATTCTCTTTCAAATGAAAGAACTTTCAGCAATATTGAACTTCAAAATTTTATGAACATCCCTATCATTCATAATCATAACAACTTTTATTTAATTTCCTTCCTGAAAATGTATACTTTCATAATACTATCATTATTACATTGCGGCAGTCATACACATGTCATGATGTACAGTCGGGCATTAGTTCACCACGTAAACTTGTATGGCTCAAAATTCGGACCGCTTCGCCATTAAGTTTACTGCTTTCTGTGTTTTGAAATTTGTTGACGTTTTAATGATCCCCGATTTCCGGTCGATTATTTTAGTTGTGTCGCGTCACGTGCATGACGCTAGTGGGTACCAGCCGATAACGATGTGATATGGGACTTACATAGGATTACACAGAGATATTTCTTGCCAAAATTTGACCATTTCTAGGTAGCTTTGCCCTACTTTGTCTGTGAAAAAAAAAAAAGGACAGTCTTAAGTAAGTAAATGTGCAATGCTTTTACTGTTTTGATGTTTTGGGAGACTGGGAGGGATCAGAACAAAAAAAATGATGGAGCCTATTCTTGACTGTGTAATATTCCTTCAGCACATTATCGACGGTAATAGCCTTATACGATGGACAGATAGTATCAGTTTGTGAATGAGGACATCGTATAAGTTCCTTGTACTATAGAAAAATTATCAAATTCGTGGACATCGTGGAACATACTCTTTGCGTGGCTGTGCGTAGTAAGCAGTTGTACGCAGATAGCCTCGCTCGACGCGTAATACGCGCGTGTAGTTAGCATGATTAGTCGCGGAGTAACAAGCGTAGTTGAATGTTCCACGATGTCCACGAATTTGATAATTTTTCTATAGTCGGGCATGGCGGACTATTCTGTGCTGTGGCTGTACGTATTATGGGGTATAGTCTGTCCACTTTAGAAGTACAAAGTAAATAGACCTCGGAAACTGGAGGTATGAGAATATATTCTTCAGCGTCAGTGCAATGCGCCTAATTGCTTCTTTGCGCGCGCCAACTATTGCACAATTTGTACTTGCCGAAAGCGCACCACGCTATTTACGCGTCACGTTTTTTTAACACGCAGTGCATGTGACGCAAAGCATCGACCCCAGGTGCCACAAATTTGGTTTGTACTTCTATGTGGAGTATTGTGGACAGACTATAGGCCTACTGACTGAACTACCATGCATGCATGTAGGCGGCTTGGGCCCATGCATGCCAGGATCTGTGATGCATAGATGACAGCCACTACCAGTGGCACTACCATGACTACTTGTAGAATTGTGAATGCCGTCGATTTCGCCGCGCATGGCCGGTAGCATTTCCATTATGTTATATTTATCACTTATTTATTTGTAAGCTTACATCGGATGCAGTGATGTATTGTACTGAAATTTGTCAGTGTCTCTGAATAATTTCATGATTTTATTCAGTTCGGTGAAATTTACTCAGTTGGTTATTTGTATTTTCATGTATCAGTCCCCAGTGAATTCATTTGGAATATACAGTATTACTCACAAAATTAAGAAAACATCATCCGAATCTCCGGTTGTTCACGATCGCATCTCACTTGTAAACAAAGTGAAATTCCCACCTGCTCCCACTTCCGGCAAGAAATTGTAAAAATCGCGGGTGAAAGTGCGTTCGAATTTCTAGGTCACGCAAATCACACAAAATATTGAGAGGTCATCGGTGTGACATTGTTGTCAGAATTGAAAGGTGATAATGCGGGTCTCTGATTGGTCAATCGGCGAGTGTTGCACACCCCTTCTCTATTTAAAATGCGGAAATAAATACTATCTATGAATAATTCATCATTCATCGATCATGAATATGCATGTTATCGTCACGTTAAAATCATCCGATCGAATCGTATCATGTTTATGGCGCTTACTACGTGTATATAGTGTAGACTTGATCCACCAGTCCTTCAACTGCTTACGCACGGTTATCGGGTTGTGCTTTTCTCAGGGGAGAGGGCAAGTAAATGAATACCATTTAAAATGATCATTTACTGTGTGGAATGAACAATATTTTGTGATATCTTCTAATTATAAATTTATTAAAACATCAGAAAGGGTAAAAAATCAGACAGATTCACACTATATATTTGTTAAAAACGTATTTTATTTCACACATTGTACAAATATCACAAATAATACAAGAATGCCTACAGCTCTTGCTTCCACACAAACATTTTTGTGGAGGGAGCGTAACCAAACTGGCTGCATAGGAGACTAAGTTCACTGACCCACTGACCTTGCAAACTCAACCACAGAGAGCTACGGTGCATAATCGAGGTGAAAATACGCTAGTTTGTTTACCATTCTGAGCTCATGAGCTTCTGGTAAATGTCATTCCGAAGCATTTACGAGCATACCATAATATTTTTTTTATCAAATATAAAGATGTTTATTTAAGTTATTTGTAAAATTCAGCGATGGACTTAATATAGAAGTGGTTTGATTTTAGTTGTAAACGCGGGACTCGACCGGCATGACAAGTTGAACATGTGAAGTTCCAAATTCGGAAGCCATGTACTACTATTCCATGTACGTAGGTCTCACACGAACTGCTCCGAGGTTATACTGACTACTAGATTGTCTACTTTTGTACTTTCGTAAGTGATGAAATTGAAGAAAAAATCATGAAGTGAAATCTATCAGAAATAAACACTGATGTGATGTAGGCTAGTCCTGCTTAATCGGAGTACAGCATCCAGACCAGGCAGATCCAGATCCGAACAGAACTTACGATTGTTCGGTTGGACTAGACTCGCTGAGTCTCATGGACGCCGTTCCTACAAATGTATGTCCATCAGACTCGTATTTCCCATTTTGGATGTCAATGGGAAATACACACTTAACGCTTTGCGCCGGTTAGAAACTTGAAAAAAAATCTTTAAAATTGTATCAATGTATATAAAAGTGGTACCAACCTTATTGTGCTTGCTAATTTAAGACTCGGTTGAAACAAAATTAAGGATCAAATGCATTTTAGTGTCCAAAAAGGCAAAATTATCGTCAAAGTTCTGCCGAAATCGGCACTTGCGAAGGGTTCAGAATTCGAATCGGGAACGAAAATATCCGATCTTTGCGATCAAACACACAAAATTACAACTTTAAACATACTATTGGCAAAAGACATTATTACCAAACAATATAGAATAGAAAATTTGACATCATTTTCTCAAAATATTGAAGAAATTTGCTCACTAGACATCGAAAAAGTACGCAATCCAATTCCCGTTCAAACGCGTGAGAAACTGAAAGTGCATAATCCCGACTAGGTTGGACCGGGTTCAACACACATGACACAACAGACATGTCAGGACAGAACAGTTTTGGTGTTTACAAAAAAATGCAAATGATCTCAAGTCACAAAAATTTGTTATAAAATTTCATTTTTGTCTCGCCTCAGTATTTCTGTCTGTCCGGGGTGTGGATGTCCGTGTGTCCGTCTGGAGCTGTATCTGGGAAACTGTAAGACCCACGCAGTAATGCGTGGACGCTACTTGGTGGGAAGAAGGGTATCTAAGTTTGCTCCGTAATTGTATGTTTTCGGTGAAAAATAATGCAAATTAACATAGCTAATTTGCATAATTTATGCAAAAATCAGCGCAAATTGATAAAATTTCATTTCTGAACTTTGTTCAGGATGGGACTTTTAGTAATCACTATTTCCGTCTGTGTGTGGGGTGGGATGTCCGAATGTTTGTCGGAGCTGTATCTGGGGAACCGTAAGACCCTACGGGGCGCTTACTTGGTGGGAGGAAGGGTATCCAAGTTTGCTCCATAATTGTATGTTTTCGTTGAAAATATGCAAATTAACATAGCTAATTTACATAATTTATGCGAATATCAGCGCAAATTGATAGCGGTGCATGGTAAGCGAAACCTTGTGACAGGAATGATACACACCTGCTGATCACCTGATTAGTTTTTGGCGAAAAGTATGCGCATTTAGTTGTTAAGTTGCATAATTTATGCGGGCGCTTCTACAAAATGGTTGGAAATCTGAAGAAATCCGCCTTGTGAAGCTGTTTCTGGGGATCCGTAAGAATGCTAAGCCCTATGATGATGAAAGCGTGGTGGGGTAGCATGACCAGAGGATCTCGACCTGATTCGATTTTCAGCGCAAAATATGGTAATTACCTACCTAATTTGCATAATTTATGCATAATATGCAAAAACCTTTTTCTCGGAGACTAGGGGTCGCACATTCTTCAAACTTGGTGGGCGGGTGCATCTTGACCCCAGACAGAACAAGTTTGTATTGGTTAGTGGGTGAAGGTCACTCGAGGTCATCCAGGGGTCATCTAAGGTCAAATTACTAAAAACTGTCGTATGGGCATGAAACTTGGTGGGTACAGTTAACATTAAGAGTCAAATTTTCTGACGGTCATTTTGGGGTCATCCGAGGTCACTTAGGGGTCATCCGAGGTCAAATTACTAAAAACTGTCGTATGAGCATGAAACTTGATGGATACACTTAACATTATGAGTCAAAGTTTCGGAAGGTAATTTCGGGGTCATCCAAGGTCACCAAGGGGTCATCTGAGGTCAAATTACTAAAAACTGTCGTATGGGCATGAAACTTGGTGGGTACAGTCAACATTTAGAGTCAAATTATCGGACGGTCATTTCGGGGTCATCCAAGGTCACCAAGGGGTCACATGAGGTCAAATTACTAAAAACTTGTATGGGCATGAAACTTGGTGGGTACACTTAACATTTAGAGTCAAATTTTCAGACGGTTATTTTGGGGTCATCTGAGGTCACCAAGGGGTCATCTGAGGTCAAATTACTAAAAACTGTTGCATGGGCATGAAACTTGGTGGGTACCGTCAACATTTCAAGCCAAATTTTTGGAATGTCATTTTGGGGTCATCCAAGGTCACTCAGGGGTCATCTGTGGTCAAATTACTAAAACCTCATGTGGATATGAAACTTATTGATGGATGTATTATGCTCTGCAAATAAGATATAGCTACCAACCAGCAAGATGTATGATTGCGTGTGATCTGGCACATACAATGTATATGATTTCACCTGTTGCACATTCGACTGCAATTACTTTCACATTCAAAAAAGCACAGAGCCACAGCGCCATTGGTGCTCTTGTTTTTGCATCAGGCCCCCCCTTACAAGTGTTTGTGAACGGTCCCTAAGACATTATTGCGAGAGTAGATTAGCTACCCACCCGTCTGGCCGTCATTTTAGACGGGGAGTTTGCTCCTGGGCAAAATTAATGCCTTTGACAGATGCTATATTATAAATTGTATGTTTTGAGAAGCTAATTGACCTTTATAGCAGGCCCAATTTGTAGAACAAGGCCATATCAGCACATTATTTGAACTCTTTGAACCCCCAATGGGCTATAGATGTCTGGTAAATGTTTTAAAGGTCAAATTAGGACAGGCAATTTTATTCAAATGATGGGCAACCCTCAATTTCTAGCTAAGACCCTGCTCAGTAGTAAGTCTCTGTGAATGGGGCACTATGGGCATTCACGCAGGATATACAACTGGCTTGTACAGGTACGGGTCAAAGAACATCAACTCAGCGGCTAGAAGGGCTCAAAAATACCAACTTGCAACTTTACACTCATTTTGTGTGAGAAGGCCACAAATATGCTGATGTGTCATTATTAATTTATGATGAGCCACCGGGGGAGTCACTCCCATTGTGGCCTGTACACCATCCGGACGATACCCTAAATAGCTTACACGAGCCTGCTCACACCCTAAACAGGGATTTTATTCCTTACATCAAATTTCATACCCTAAATTTCATTTCCGCGTATTTAGCAATTGTAATTTTCCTACCCTTTTTTCTTATTTTTCATGTTTTGACACCCTAAACACGTTACGCGCGTATCGTGACAACCCACGAAAACAACGACCCTTTTTACGGGTTTTTATTATCGAGGATGGTGTACAGGCCACAATGGGAGTTACCCCCCTGGGGATGAGCCACTGTGTAACATGATCAATTTTTGTGACCTCTAGCCGTCACCAGGGGTCAAATCCAAAATGGTTCCACATCTTAAAATCAACACTGCACCTTGTACATGTACGCCCCTGATTTTAATAAGGAATTTTGAATGAATAATTTTTTGATTATGTTTTCATAATTTATGAGATTTATGAAACTGATTCATTCATTTTCATCACTGATAGCATCTATTTAAAAACCCTGGGTGTATCAAAATAAAGTACAGTTTGTAAAAAGAGGTTTTTGGTCAAAATGCTTTAGTTGACTGCTGAATCAACATCTTGTCCACCCATAACTGCAAAATCACTGGCGTGTGACCATTAATAAGGAATCAGTGACTATATTTGTGAGCCGAGTAAAAAATGCGGTTGTGCGAAGTCAATTAAAATCAAAGCAACATGAAAATCACATGTTGAACAATTTTCTGTAATTGGCAGTCTTTAGTCTTCCACATAGCCACCAGGGCATGGCCACCACTCCTCTGTAGGCAGATATTGACAGCTCTCCTCAACATGGCATTCACACAACGTCTTATGAGAGATGTCCTGTCTATATCTGGGCATGTCAACTTGTGCAATTATCAATTATGTGCCTGCCTCTGGAGTTCATCAAGATCTACAGGAGGACTTGTGAAAACCTTTGATTTCAGTCAGCCCCATTACATGATTAGGAGAAATCCAGAGTGTAAGATCAGGAGATCTTAGGAACCATTCCACTTGGTGCTTCAAAGCAATTACACGTTTGCCAAACAATTCTGCGAGGCGTTCTGTCAATTACTGTAAAGAAAGTGGTGAAACTGTGGTTTTCATGTTATTTTAATTGACTTGCGCAACTGTATTTTTACATGACTCACAAAAATAGCCACAGAGTTCTTGTTAATGGTCATACGCCAGTGATTTTACAGTTGTGGGAGGACAAGATGTTGATTCAGCTATCAACTAAATTATTTTGACCAAATACCTCATACTTTTATTTTTTAATCTAGTGGCATGTTTCAAACTTTATTTTGATACACCCTGTATAGCACACTACAAAACAATACATAAGTAGAAAACAAAGACATTTATAATTGTATCATTATATTATTTGCATCTGATAGTATCACACGACTATGATAATTTAAAAAAAATCTGTTTCATGCACAGCTGTTTTTGATCACAATAAAATAAGTCGATCAATGTGTGTTTCTGCTAGAATCAAATAAGGGACCATTCACAAACACTTGTAAAGGGAGGGGGCCTGATGCAAAAAGGGCCCTGAATTTTTTTTATCCCTCTGAAGGGGGCCTTGAAAAATATCACCTTTTTTCTCATAGAACATGTGTTTACATTATTTTCTATGGGGTTGACGGTAATTTTTCATGACCAAAATGGGGCCCTCAAAATAATTTTAGGGGGCCCTGAAAAAAATATGTGATTTTTCTTTTTTGCATCAGGCCCCCTGTTACAAGTTTTTGTGAACGGTACCTAACATTATAAATTATATTTTTGTTTTTTGATTTTCTTATCAACAATATACAAGTTTGGACTACTACTAAGTAACTACAGGGTGTCCCAGAATGATTTATACCGAGAAAGTTGGATTTTTCTTGGTATGAAAAGCATTACTATTGGTAGTATTGTTTTAATTTCTAAGATTTACATATATTTGGCTTTCTTAGAAATTTTAGATTTTAGAAATTGGACGTTTTTAATAGAAGTTACAGGATATTGCGTAAAAATGGTGAATTCCAAGTTTTGACAAAACAATCTATAATTGAAAACCTGTAAAATTTCAGCACAAAGTTATTTGGAAAATGTTATGCAGGTATATTTGTTGCGTCCTGTTCTTACTTCTACTAAAAAGTCGATATCTATCGAATATTTATGATGTTACGAAGCAATCCTTGCTTGGAATAAAGGATTTGTTACGCTTGAGTGACATTATACTATTCTTTATTTGGCAGCGGTTTTAAAGACAATAATTGCGGTGTGTGAGTTTCAACATTTGAAATGCCGGCAGAGATAGATTTGTCATAAAAGTAGGTTCATCCTTCGTATCACAGCATGTATTTATGTCCACAGTATATTAGCAAACCCACAGCTACCCAACGGAGAAGATTAAAATTTGCTGCGAAGGATCCCTGAGGAAGTTATATCCTCTGTAATAATTACATTTTTGAGCAAAAATTGTGGTCAAAATCGCATAAAAACTATGTTTTTCAACCTAAATATCGGAAGTCATATTGAAATGTTTCACTTAATCCCATATCAAGAATTATTCAGCGTTATAAGCTCTACATTTGTGCCAAATTTTATGTATTTCCTATAAAAGAATGTAGGATTTCTCCAATATATTGCACAGTGCGGCAGGACGATGGTGATAAAGGATCCATGTGTTATGATGCCTTTTTTTTTGCACTGTAAATTACAGTAGATCAATGTCACAACAAAACAAATCAAGCTATTTAAATATGAAAGTCACAGAATGAGTAGGAGACATGTCTGTTATTGTATTGCACTTATTAAAATTGGATACACTGTTGACTAAAAATTTTTAATATTTTTTTCAAACACAGTATAAATCATTCTGGGACACCTTGTATGCAGATAAGGCATGCAATAAATGCCTAACATCTTGCTCCAACAATATGTGTAGACATTTTTATTCATACTAGTTTTTTTTCTAAATTATAGCCTAGTTATACGAGAACCACTTGAAAATGGTTTGTTTTTCGCTATTTGGGGATCCTACTATTATTGTAATTATTATTGTAATGTAGTACCCTTCTCTTTTTATCTGATTTGTGCCTGGATTATTATAAATAAATCAAATCAAATCAATAATGTCCTTAATGTTCCTTATTTATTTGCCACTTCTAAATGAATGATCAGACCTTTTGAAATTGTGTTATTTGACTTGAAAATTGTTTCTTTTTTACCTCAATTGCGTGTTTTGATGTCCATTTCACTTTGAAAATAATTTGTGGTAAACATAAAATCTGCTACATATGTCTCACTTTCGGGTTCAAATTCAATATTATAGTAGAATTGTTGTTTAACCCCCTGAGCACTACCTGCCGATCTAACATTGCCACTGACTGGCCAATTACATGATATCTTCACATTAATCACCAATCAGAATGGAGCTTTGCAAATAATTCACCCCAGTTTTTTTGTGTGGTGAAATTATTCTAACAATGTTGCTGATTGGTCCAATTGAAAATGAAAACTTCAGTTTGGCCAAGGCAGACGGCGGGTAGTTCTCATGGGGTTAAAGAACTAAGTAAATCATATTTTTGCATCAAAACATACTTACAAATGCAATTTTGGCCCATATTTACCGATAAATCATGCTGTGTAATGGGCAAATCCATTTTGAATCTCAACCCGTAAATGCAACCGGAAGTCAAACTTTGTAAATGAATTAAAAGTGAGATGCATATCACATTTCCTGACCTATTTTTAAACTTACCATGGTTTTTGTGTTTCTTAGAAAACATGGGTGTGTTTTTGCTGTCATAAATCGTGTAAAAGTCCAACCCTTACTATAGATCTGTGTATACAGCTCTCTGACTTGTACCAGGGTCTAGATTTCGTACAAGTTTGCGAGAATCAAAAACCATCTGAGTTGCTTCACTTACTGCATGATTCAATGAAAGAAATGATTCTAGCAACAAATGTTACGAGAATCATTATAAGAATCGATTCATTGATTCTCGTTGAATCTGAGGCCCAGTGTGCCAAACAACAGTGCAGGTGATTTGTAGTGTTAGGGGTGGTGCAATAATTATGTGTACCCCGGGGTGGTGAATTCTCAAAATGGTCTGCCAAAAATCGCTTGCCCCCCTCTTTGGCCGTGCCAAAAAATCTTCGCCACCCCTTTCGACGTGCCAAAAAACCGCTGCCCCCCCCCTTGTGACGTGCCTAAAAATATTTGCCCCCCCTTACACATGCAAGATTTTGGGGAACCCGAATTTAAAACCTTAAATTAGGGATGACCAATGAACCATCAACTTGATTAGAACGCTCCCATAGACATGCAAGGAGCTCAACTGTGCACTGCTTGCACAGACATTTCTAAATTGATCTCATTCTTTTATTTATCAATATTTTTCTGTAAAAATTGGGAAAGTGAATGCCAATTATATTTTGTAACTATCTTGCAAATTACAGCAACACAACTTATTTCATTTTCCTATAAGTGCGAGTCAAAATTGGTCCATCGCCACAGTGCGTTTAATTGCCAGTGGCTGAGTTCAGCACTGCTCAAGAATGGCACAAAATATTCAGATTAATAATATCAGGTGAAAAATGTGGCCTACTGAGCTGTAATTTGGCAGAGTTGACAGTAATACCTCTATCATACCCTCTGTAAAAAGGAAAAAATATGAACAAGTAGATCTCGAGTTACAAATTAAATCACCAGCTTCCCTTTGGAATTTCCATACTCCTTTCGAATCATGCTAAGAAGACACCTTTCTGAACATAAATGTGAAGTTTCGTGCTCATTCGATGTATTTTTCACCTGATTTCAACCCTAAACGTTTTCTTATATTTAGGCCTATACCATCTACAACTTGCTGCTGGCTATACCTTGTTTAGAACTTTCAAAAGAAATACCTGAATGTGCAACCATAACTGTTTCAAAATAGCCCCCGAAAGTCATGCAGGTGACTCCGAGGTCATGCATTGAATTGGTTTGAATGAAGAATACTACGGGAACCAGCACCTTTTGTTAGAGGTCACACATGAGCATGATGAGTGAAGTGCATACCTATATTGTTGTGAACAGTCAATGACCTTCAATGACACTTTAAGATTTTGTTTGCATACACCTACTAATTGGTCATATTAAACCCAATAACATTGAAATTTTTGGTTGTGAACAAAAAATTCACCTAGACTAAGTGCAATTTTGATTTTGTGCCATATCAGCCATCTTGGATGATTTTTTGGCAAATGTTTTCTAACTGCATGATTTCAATGCCTCGGTTTGAAAAAATACTTTATGCCATTGACTAGTAAAGTGCCATTTCATAAGAAACCCTTTGATACTTTCACAATATGCTTGTTTCATGTTTGCATATATGTTAAAATAAAGAAATATATAAAGGTAAATATATGTTTATGCCAATTTTGCTCCCAATTGCTATTTTTGGACCATGTCATTTTATTTCGTTCCAATAACCGGTCAGAATGGGAAACTTTTAAAATTCATAATTCGAAAAGTTTTTGACCGATTTTGACCATTTAACCACCAAAATACTTCTGTTGATGAGTTCTATCCAGAAAACAATCTTTTGTAGCAATTGGGACAACATGAAATTTTGATGGTTATCCCTACTTAAATTGTCTTATCATATAATGCGAGCGCAGCGAGCAGGAAATTTTGCATATTTGAAGGTGTTCCTAACGTTTTCCTACGCCTTTTTAGGGCGTAATATAGAAATGGTACCCAAAATATCTGTGCCAAAAATTGATTGCCCCCCCCCTTTCGACCTGCCAAAAATCGCTTGACCCCCCCTTTTGATCTGCCAAAAAATGCACCACCCCTTAGCAGGCCCATCCATTGACAATCACATCCCTCCCAGTCCACTCACCCCACACCAGCAGATTTCAGACATGTCATTGTCATCCAAAGAGTTTAGACCACAGAATTAAAACCAGAGAACATGTACTCCACCACCATCTTCATACATGCATGAGGCGAAACTTGGGGAATTTGTGTTTTGCTTGAAATGCCCCTAAACTAATCAGTGCTATTGCGCGATAATAAACACACTTCAAGGCGCAAGACACTGACTGTGTCTAAGCAACAACACAATGCATCACAGTGTGATTATCATGCAGAATAGTTTTTGTTTGTTTCCTCGTACCGTCGGCAAGGATCCAAATCCCCTAATTTTTTCCCCATAACTGACCACGCTATAGCACATAGAGGGGTCCTGATTCTCTTTATTAATTCTGTGATTTAGACCTAAGAGCCTGGACTCCATGATTACATGTTGCTCATAGAGGACAAGATAGTGTGCTTCTGGTTCATTTCACCATGCACACACCCAGTAAAGCACTAAATGCACCAACCTTTGTGTAACCTTTGCTACTTACAGGTGCAAATTATTGTTAGATGCCAGACTTACGCCAGTAATTGCAGGAGGTACAATATTTTGGTGCCCAAACTTGACAATCCAGTATACAAGTACAGCCTGTCCACATAGAAGTACAAAGTAAATAGACCTCGGAAACTGGAGGTATGAGAATAATCATTTCAGTGCAATGAGTGTGTAAATGCTTCTTTAGCGTGCCAACTGCTGCACGATTTGTACTTGCCAACTGCACCACTCTCTTTACGCGTCACATTTTTTTAAAAAGCAAAACATCGACCCCCGATGCCACAGATTTGGTTTGTACTTCTATGTGGACAGACTGTATGGCAGATTTAGTGTTATGCACTGGTTGGCTATTTGAAGTCTACTGTTTCAGATAGAAGCATTTATTTAAAAAAAACAATTTTTATATTTTATATTTTTCTAGAGGTTAGTGTGAGAAAGCCCCATCTGCAATAGCTGCTATGTGTCATATTTTTGATTGCATACAATATATAAAATGCAGAAATTGTCAAATGTCTATAGAGCAGCTATTGCATATAGGGCATTCTTACTCTAAGCCCCGAATTGGCTCTCTGACAGGGTTGCCAAAAGATTTCAGCCCGAATCGCGGGTCAAATAATCGAGAAAGTCACCCACTTTTTCTCTTTACCATTGGTTTCTATGGGGCAGGAAACTATCGGAAGTCGCGGGAGCTAAAGTTGAAAAGTCACCAATTTTTTTTTAACCATTGGTTTCTATGGGACAGGAAATTGTCAAAAGTCGCGGGAAAAATCTTCAAAAGTCGCCCAATTGGGCTACCTAATCGCGGGTTTGGCAACCCTGTTCTCTGATTCTATCAGCAAGCATCGACCGTGGAAGCCCTATACATTATCGTTATGTTTTCCTTTTATCCCTTATTTCCTGTGCTTTGTCCTTAAAATTTTGTGTTGTCTCCTGTGCTTTGTCCTTTACATCCTGTGCTTTATCCTTCAAATTTTGTGTTGTCTCCTGTGCTTTGTCCCTTACATCTTGTGCTTTGTCCTTCAAATTTTGTGTTGTCTCCTGTGCTTTGTCCCTTACATCTTGTGCTTTATCCTTCATTTCTGTCATTGTTTCTCTCATCGAATCCCTGTAACTCTTCTCCTTCGGAGGCGTAGGTTTTATGTACCCTTTCTTTCGCAGGTATCTCACTGTCATCTCTGTCGCGCCAACTGTGACAGTGTAACGTACCGGTGTGAATATTTTATAAAGGGCATATGCCATCAAGGCATTGCTTGCACCCGAGTTCTGCATAGTGTTGACATGGTGTTCACTGACTCCCATCTTTAGTAATATAGGTCCGATGTCGACACCCCTGCAATAGGAGAGAAGTAAGATAGTATTTTAGAAAATTTCATTTCTGACATGTCAGATCAAACTTTCAGTCAAGTAGAACTTGATTTTGAGTGTAATTTGTAAAGTTAGGTGTGACTAACATTGTTGCTTTTATGTTGATGTCTGACTGTATATAGAATGAGAATCTTACAGGTGGGCACCCTTGGCCATTCCGAGATATCCAGGGTCCAAGTTTATATGGGAAAATTGTTCCAATTCGGTTAAAGCCTTTTCTAAAATATTCCTCGGGTCCCAAGAATAAAAAAATAACTACTCTGAGCTATCTACGACTTATCAGTCTGAAGTTACTAATTAAAAGGTCGAAGATCAACATTTGGGTAAAAACAGAATATATATCATCCGATTTTGATGAAGAAAGTCTCAAATTCAGGCCTCGAAATAAGCCAGAATTTCTGAGGGCCATTTGGGCCCTTGATATTAAATGTTTGAGGGCCCCACAAATTTTTGTGGGCCTGAATTTGGGCCATTGGTTTTAACCTATGAACCCCACAAAAAAGTAAGCAAATTGCCACAAATTTTGCGGGCCATTTGGGCCCACCGGATGTGCCTTTTGTGGGCCCTCACTGATTTTCGGGGGTCGAGGGCCCTTGGGCCCTCCATATTTTGAGCCCTGCTCAAATTGTTAGTCTTGTTATAGCCATAAAAAATGAATAGTTTGCACTATTTTGTTACCTTGGTAACACAGTGAAATGGGTCAGTATCCTTTAGTGCAAACTATTCTCTAGGGATCGTAATAATAAGATAAACAATTTGAGACCACTTTCTTTAAAAATCTGACTGTTTTGACCCATGTGGAACCCAAATGTTGAGCTTTGACCTTATTTGATTTGTATGTCAAATTATATACCTTTTGAATCTGTGTTACCAGAGGAAAACTTTGGAATTGGTTTTATCACAATGAGCTATTTTGAATACTATCGGTACTACAATTTACCAGGGTTAGCGCTAACCTGCGCCATGGGGTCATAGGCGCATTCTTTTAGCTTTTGGCGCACAAAATTACCATTTAGAGGTTGCTAAAGGGTCATTTGAACCCTTTATTTCTATTGTTTTGGTTCCATGGATGCTATCACACAATTTCAAATTTTTGACCCCTTGTTTTAAACCTAGCGCTACCCCTGCAATTTACTATGATCAGTAACATCATGGATACAGACCAAAATAGTGTACCTCCAGCATTTGTCGGCAAACCTCGATATTGAAATAATCTGTGCTTGACTTACATCTTGATAGCATAGTAAAACATCCCAAACCACACGGGAGCAATGACCCAATGCACGGGAATTACAACATAACCATACGTCTTCATCATAATCTTCATCCTCTTCCAGTTGCTGAGCGGTTTCCCGCTCTCGTCGTACTTAGCAACGATGGGTTCATCATCATCCTCCGGTGGCTTGGCAACGAGTACTGCATCCTCCTCGGGTGTCTTCCCATCATCTTTCTTCGCATCTGCGGAGGAGGTTGGATGAGATGAATGTAGGCATCTTAGGTGGACACATGTGGATTGCCAACTTGGTGCCTGATGATGGTAAGGAGTTCTATCAACAGCAAGTGATGTGGTATAAAGAGTCTGTCTTTGATTTGCACTTGAACACAGTGGTTTGGTGATGGCTGGATTTGATAGACATCGTGCTGGGAGAAGGACGCTGGAAGCACTGTTTGGTGCTGGTAGTAGATGTGATCCTGAAACCAAATAATATCAACAAGAGTGTATTAAAAGGGCATTTTGTGATCCACAGCCTCATCCCCCCACTTTTCTCCAAAAAAGTTGAGATTTTTATACCACTGGAAATGTACAAAAAAATTCTTGCAGATTAATTCGTTGGGCAAAGATATCATGAAATTTGAATTTCAACAGTAGCCTATGGAGCAGTGTAATACCGACCCACATGTAATCATGCATAACTCGCAAACTCAAAATCAGAATCAACTGAAATTTTGGCAATACGCTTTTTTCGTGGATATCTACTGAAAAATGTCATAAAAAGAGGATGGTAGGATCACGAAATACTCCTTTAAAACAGAGTTTTGGAATTAAATCTAACTAGGCGGTTACCCATATTTGGCGGTTCTCGGCTGGGCACGATTACCTGGCTGATGGTGACTGTACCCACCAAGTTTCATGCCCATATGACAGTTTGACCTCAGATGACCCCAAAATGAGCTTCCAAAAATTTCGCTCTAAATGTTGATTGTACCCACCAAGTTTCATGCCCATACAACAGTTTTTACTAATTTGACCTCAGATGACCCGTGGGTGATCTCGGATGACCCCAAAATGACCTTCCAAAAATTTGGCTCTCAATGTTGTCTGTACCCATCAAGTTTCATGCCCATACAACAGTTTTTACTAATTTGACCTCAAATGACCCGTGGGTGACCTTGGATGACCCCAAAATGACCTTTCAAAATTTTGGCTCTAAATGTTGTCTGTACCCACCAAGTTTCATGCCCGTATGACAGTTTTTAGTAATTTGACCTCAGATGACCCCTGGGTGACCTTGGGTGATCCCTAAATGACCTTCCAAAATTTTAGCTCTAAATGTTGACTACCTACCAAGTTTCATGACCATACGACAGTTTTTAGTAATTTGACCTCAGATGACCCCTGGGAGGGGGCCCCATGGTCAAATGACTTAACGAACAAAAAACTTCTTGCCAGGACAGAACTACACCCACCCACCGAGTTTGGGCCCTGTACGACCTACTACAGCCTCACACAACAGTTTTAGTAATTTGACCTCAAATGACCCCTGGGAGGGGACCCCGGGGTCAGATGACTTAACAAACATAAACTTCTTCTTGCCAGGACAGAACTACACCCACCCACGAGTTTGGGCCCGTGCGACCCACGGGCGGCCTCATATTAGCAGTCACAGACAAACAGACAAACAGAGAATAGCGTTATAATATAGACTAGGCGGTTACCCGTATTTCGCGGTTCTCGGCTGTCATAGTTATTGGCTTTTGCAGATCTCAAACCTGGGCTTCCTTGGCCAAAGTTACACCCACCGACCAAGTTTGAGCTCCATGAGCAATTTGAAATCTTTGTTTTTGACCTATGACCTCTCAACCGTGGGTCTGACAAAAGGTCACAATGGAACTTTTGTTTGTTATTCCAATTTCCACCTACCCACCAAGTATGAGCTCCAAAGGCAATTTGAAATTTTTACCTTTTTGATCTTTGACCTCTTAACCATAGGTCTGAAGAAAAGATCACCGTGGAAACTTTTCGGGAAACTTTTGTTTGTTAGTCCAAGGTCAACCCACCCACCAAGTTTGAGTGCCATAGGAGCAATTTGAAATTGTTACCTTTCTTGACCTATGACCTCTTAACCGTAGGTATGATGAAAAGGTCACCGTGGACACTTTTGTTTGTTAGTCCAAGGTCCACCCACCCACCAAGTTTGAGCTCCATAGGGGCAATTTGAAATTGTTACCTTTCTTGACCTATGACCTCTTAACCGTAGGTATGATTTGAAAAGGTCACCGTGGAAACTTTTTGTTTGTTAGTCCAAGGTCCACCCACCCACCAAGTTTGAGCTCCATAGGGGCAATTTGAAATTTTACCTTTCTTGACCTATGACCTCTTAACCGTGGGTATGACTAAAAGGTCACCGAGAAACCTTTGTTAGTCCAAGGTCCACCCACCCACCAAGTTTGAGCTCCATAGGAGCAATTTGACCTCTTAACCGTAGGGTATGACGAAAAAGGTCACCGTGGAAACTTTTGTTTGATTGACGAACTCGCAGCCACCCACCAAGTTTGAGCTCCATAGGGGCAATTTGAAATTTTTACCTTTGTTGACCTATGACCTCTTAACCGTAGGTCTGACAAAAAGGTCATCGTGGAAACTTTTATTTGTTATTCCAAGTTCCATCCACCCACCAAGTTTGAGCTTCATAGGGGCAGTTTGAAATTTTTACCTTTCTTGACCTTTGACCTCTTAACCGTTGGTCTGACTGAAAAGGTCACCGTGGAAACTTTTGTTTGACAGTCCAAGGTCAACACAATGGCATGGCTAGATTTGCCATTTAAAGTATTTGAAATTTGACTTCAATTGAACTTGACCCCGTCCTTGACCTTTGACCTTAAAAAATATAAACTCGTTCTGTCTCATACCAAGCTGCACCCACCCACCAAGTTCGAGCCCCGTATGACCTACGGTGGCCTCACATTAGCAGTCACAGACAGACAAACAGATCTACAGACAAACAGAGAAATGAACTGACCAGTTGGACTGGAAAAAGTAAGTTCCAGTATTAGATTTAATTCCAAACTCTGTTTGAAACTACTGGATGACTAAGAACATTCACTCACTCCTTTAAGGGGGTACTACACCCTTGGCCAATTTTGTGCTTATTTTTGCATTTTTCTCACAAATTATAGCACATTGGTGGCAAGTAAGATATGTATATTATAGGGGCAAGGACTACAACTACTGCACTGAGAATCCAGCAACTCAAAGCAAGTAGTTATTGATTTATTGATCAAATATTGGTTTTCCTCATTTTGACTGTAACTCCACAACTGTTGTCTGTGCTGAAATAAAATTTCCAGTGAAAAAGTTGTAGTCCATGCCCCTATAATATACATATCTTACTTGTCCCCAATATGCTATAATTTTTAAGAAAAATGCAAAAATAGGCACAAAATTGGGCAGGGGTGTTATACCCCCTTAAAACATTTTGGGTTCTGACATGTCTTTTGTTTGAACTTGAACATCTAGGGTCTAGTGGTTTGGCGATGGTTTGATTTGACTGACATTGTGCTGGGAGGATGCTGGAAGCAGTACCATCGACGAAGGGGAGGTAAGGGGTGTAATACTAAGCACCGGGAGAATTTGTGACGCGCAAAAAAGCTAAAATTCACAAATTTTGGGTATAACCATGAATTTTCGGTTCAGCTGCGAATTTTAAGATTTTACCAAGATATCCATTTTACTTTAATTAATAGAAAATAGACCATAGGACTTAAATTATAATGAATTCAACTCTGCGCCGCATAATTTAATTTTAAAACCTGCAATAGCATGCGCGTATTTTTGGGGGGCTTTGGGCGCCAGCTCGGGTCAAAGTAGGGGCGTCAAAAACGAAGGGCGGCGGAAGAAGAAGGCGGCAAAAACAGGGGCGGCAAAAACGAAGTGGGCGGCAAAACGAATTAGCAAAGAAAAAAGGGCGCCAACAATTGAAAAAGGAATAAAAAAATTTGAAAAAAGGTTGCTTTTAGGGCGGTAGCGCCAAAAATCCTTTTTTTTTTTTTTTTTTTTTTTTTTTTTTTGCTCTTCACATTTTCAAACGACCGTGAAAAAAATTGGGTCAACCTTTTCGGCTATTGAGGAAGGGCGGCAAAATTGTTTCTTCTTCAGCCCCCGGGTTGGGGGCGGCCAATGCACGCCACTGAATAGTTTTATCGAAATTTGAGATTTTGAATTAAACTGCAAGAACCATCGTTTTATTATTACGATCAGGCTTCCCCTTAGTGTGCGTCATTGCGTCCAGACGCGTATTTTACAAATTTGGACGCAAGTTCACATGGTTAATCAAGTATTTTGCGTCCATGTAACATGCATGTGGACGCAGACAAAACTTTCGAAATTTTATCATTAATTGATGATAAAAATAAGAAATTTTATTTTTTTATATTTTTAAGATAATAAAAGCCCCAAAATTTTGACCCACCTGCTAAGAATTGAAGTAAATTCTGCAATATTTGTAAATGCAACGTCAGGAAATCGTGCACTTTTTGCATGCTTTCCGAACGATCGCTGTTTGATGGCCTGGGGAAGTCCCGATTGATTTGTTTACAAGCAAGCATGCTGGACTCAACATGTGCCGCTAACGTGCGGTTAATGTTTATTTAATTATTTATCACAACCTGACAATATTCAATAAATATTTTATGTTTATTTTCTCATAAATAATCTAGGTTCCTTTATTAGTATTATTGTTACGATGAATAAAAGCAATTTTAAAGAGAACATCCAAATGATATCCCTTTTTCAGTATTATTTGTGGCAGCGGTGTTTTAGCTTTGTAGCATCAACAACACGTTAATTAAAAAAAAGAAAGGCGGAAGTAAAATTACGAATGAAAATTTGCTCAAGATTGACAGACTTCACTCATGTTTTTGTCCCTGTTTTTGACCATGTTTCGGACCAAAACTGACACAGAAATGAGAAAAATTATCATAGCGAATGGAGATGGAATATCACGGCGAAAATGCACTTTTATTATTTTTTAACAATCAACATTAGGTGAGGTGTAGACCCGGGGTACGTGTGTATAGTCATTATCATGAATTTCAGATGGACGCACAAAAATCTGTCTGGACGCAAGTTTTTGCAACCTCGTCAGCAAACTTGCGTCATTACGGACACACATTTATAAAACCTTAACAGGAACCCTGATTACGATGAAAATATTAATTAGTCAAACGCGTACACGATGTGCATAACACAGTACGCACATGGCATGCAGACTTGCGGAGCAAAACAAAAATAAAGGGCAAGGGCCTCCATGAGGCGATTTTCTTTTATTGCCTCGCCTGATTGGGCCCAAATCAAAGAGGATATGTACTTCCATATCAAAATGATGCACTTGTCGGCTGCTACATGTGTCTCATTTTACATAATAGTTAGGAATAAATACCAGACTCATCTCAAGTGGAGGTCACCTCAAATCATACCAAAGTCACTTGATTTAGGAATACAGAGAACATGTTCCTAAACTACGTGACCTGGATTTTGAAGTGATGTCCACTTGAGATGAGTCTGGTATTTATTCCTAGCTATTATGTGAAATGAGCCACATGTAGCAGCCGACAAGTGCATCGTTTTGATATGGATGTACACATATTAGACTCGCTTGCCAGTCCTATATACGCCATCGATTTGCGCCGGTCAGAAACCAAAACAAAATTTAAGACTCGGTTGAAACAAAATTAAGGATCGAGTGCATTTTAGTGTCCAAAAAGGCAAAACTATCGTCAAAAGTTCTGCCGAAAAATCGGCACCCGGCCTTGCGAACCCGAAGGGTTCAGAATTCGAATCGGGAACGAAAATATCCGATCTTTGCGATCAAAAACACGAAATTACAACTTTAAACATACTATTGGCAAAAAACATTATTACCAAACAATATAGAATAGAAAATTTGACATCATTTTCTCAAAATATTGAAAAAATTTGCTCACTGACTAGAGTAGACATCAAAAAAGTACGCAATCCAATTCCCATTCAAACGCGTGGGAAACTATAATCCCGACTAGATATATCTGACAGTGAAAACTAAACATTAAATACCAAAAAAATATAATTCTATTTCTTATGGAAATGTTATAATAATAATTATTTTATATATCATATATAAAAAATAATTAAAATTTAAGCTTACCACCAGCAGCAGCCCGTACACATGGTACACAGCTCCTCAAAACCACCGTTTTTACAAATATCAAATGCCTGTATTTCATCATAACTTCTTCCCATCAACCTCTCTAATAACATGAATACAACAAGCAAAATGTCACTGGAAAAATACGTTGGAATTTACGAGAAATAACTGTTGAAACACTCCATTAATGTTTTGTAATTTTTCACGTGCGGGTTGAAAGGTCGACATTCAGCATGTCAACAACATAATTGCTGGTTTTCGTGTATATTTCAATTCATCCATGCATTTGGCTCCAAAAATATTTTGGAACCAAAGAGCGTACGAGAACCTATGTGGTTGTGTACTCGGTGTTGTTTTGGCTTAGACTTAGGATTTGTCAGTGCGTGTCAAAAAAACTATCGGGGATGAACAAAACGTGCCTGGATACTGAAAGCTTGAAAATGGCGATGTTGTGAAGTTTTTGTCAGCATGTCATTGTAAACAAGAATGAATTTTCTACTGTTATGAAATGATAATTCATGTACATTTGAATGTAGAAAGGAAGATCAAGTATGCGTAAATATGTTGACATGTAAGTTGAAATAAATCGTTTTGTGTTTAAAGGTATAAATGACTTGTTAAATCACCACAAATTTGTGTACTGTCATGACTGCAAACTCAAGTGTAACTGTAAGCTTACTTAAAAATTATTTACATTTTTTTTTACAATCATCAATTCATGCAATCACACCGTCCTACAATGTATGCACTGTACTAGAAATTTCAATTGAATGAATAGCTTCCAACAGCTGCACATGCAATCCGACTGCAATTCATAACCTCATTAATAAACGGCAAACATGGCAAAACGCGATGCCGCGTGCGATCCAATAATAGTCAATACATTTAGTAGGTATGCTAGGTGAATTCAAATTTGCCATCAAACTGCATCATTTTATATATCAAATTAAAGCCCTTGAGTAAACAAAGCCAAAAATGAAAACCTTTTTTTCATAGCACTTTCCGTAGCAAAGTTACATCTTGTCAAAGATTGACTTTCATCAAACAATGTCAAAAAGATTCAGCTAGCAAAATTCCCCAAAACGGCATTTCGGGGTGTTTCTAGATCTCATGATGATAGCAGCTTTTTTAATGGAACTGCTATCAAAATCCTCTAAAATTCCATGTAAATGAAAGTGACTTATCACCATAAAAATCACATATTTGGGTCAAGTGAAGTATAGAAAACATATTTATGTAGGTTTCTTTCTTCGGCCAGTTGTTTTAAATTTCTATTGACATTGTCGGCGAATTTGGCTGACTAGCAAATGTGTTTGCCTGGCATACCTACATTTAGTTATTTGTGAAAACACGAACGCAAATCGAGGTCATTAATATCTCACAATAGGTGACCCCGGAGTGACGTCACAAGCCGTTGACCTCCGTTGACAACAAATCCGATTCAGAAGTCAAATTTGTAGTTTTCTGTGGTTTGTCCCTTTTCAAATCGGCCAAAATACTACCATTTCTATAACTTCTCGACATGGGGCCTCCAGCCAACAACAAAAATAAAGACTCTCCTCTACATGTTCATGTGTTCAGCTTCACATAAAATGCAATTTTCGCCAAGTATTTAACCTTGATTTCACCGAAATCGGCCGAGAAATTTGCTCGATTTGAGGTCAAAACAGAACGTAAACAACCGAATGAGCTCTGCTACAAGTCTTCAAGTAGTCGCTCAGCTGCACGATCTATTGTGGGTTGAAAAGCGTAAGTGTAGCCGACTGTAGCGTCATGTAAAATAAGTACCCGGATGACCGGGGTGACCTATTGACCGCAAAATGCGTAATTGTTCCAATGTCGCACACAATTGACCGACGTTTGCGTGTTGTTGTGCGTCAAACAAACTGCGCGCGCGCTGGCTGCCGTATTTGGATTGCGCGCTACCATATTTGAACAGATTTTGATACGCACTTTTGTTATTGGTCGTCCTGTTTTAGCCTGATCGATTTTTAGAAAGGGAAGATGTAAAAATCATCTATTTTTAAAAATTTTGTGTTATTTTGTAACATGAAAAGATTAAAGTGATGGTTATGAATGCGGTTAATAACTTTGCATCGGTAATATGCATGTATGTCGGGCATTGTGAAAAATCTAAACATTTTGCTTTGGCCCTCGGAATATCCCTCGGTTTCAAACAGGCGGCGGATGACATGATCGAGCCGGCAACTCGTGAAACCGCCCGCCGTATGGCATTTTCCATATACTCGGTTAGTTTTGTGGGGTTCATTATCGAACCCCAACGGTTTTAGCTTGTATTTATATTATTTATCAAGATAGGCCTATTTGTTTGTGATATTTCAAGCGTTTTAAAATTTCAAAATAATCCCATTCAATTACACGGTTGACGATGAAAATTTACTGAATTTAGGGAATGCACGTCATCCACCACCTGGTTTCAAAGGCAAAATGTTTAGATTTTCACAATGCCCTCCAAATAACCGATGCGCAGTTATTAATCTCTAATCATACATTTGTATATATCGCGTATACATATCAAAATGCGACGCGAAAACATTCTGACTGGATACAATAAAATTAATTTTTAATTAACATGATTAAAATACTAACATACAGTGACATACGTTACATGCATGGTACGTATCGGTCTATGTCCAATCTTAATCGAGAAACATCATCATCAGTTGGCTGTGAGAGTGAGTTATGCTTACAGGATGTAGACACATTCCTCCCAAGCTACAGTACATGAGTACCGTTATATAGTGGGCGCTTTCCAAGTTGTTGACTCGTGCGCGAGAGTCTGAGTCCTCACAAATTCCTTTCAGTATTGATGCACTGTAGCTTGATTTTCTCATTATTTCCTATTATTATTGGCAGAATGGCAGTGCTTTTTAAAGTCGTTATCAGGGGATGTTTAGGCTGGAGGTTTCGGCAACAGAAAAAGCTCTGTTCTATGGGCAGGCGGACGTCTGTCTCTTCTTTTTTGGAAAGGAAAATATTTACCTAAAAAGTCACATTAAGGGGGTACTACACCCCTGCCAAATTTTGTGCCTATTTTTGCATTTTTCTCAAAAAGTATAGCGCATTGGTGACAAGTAAGATATGTATATTATAGGGGCAAGGACTACAACTACTGCACTGAAAATTCAGCAACTCAAGGTAAGTAGTTATTGATTTATTGATCAAATATTGGTTTTCCCTCATTTTTGACTGTAACTCCACAACTGTTGTCTGTGCTGAAATAAAATTTCCACTGCAGTAGTTGTAGTCCTTGCCCCTATAATATACATATCTTACTTGTCACTAGGCACTGGAGTTTCGGCATAAAAAGCGCAAAAAAATCACGATTTTGGGGGTCCATCGCGATTTTGGTGGTCCATCGTGAATTTTGAGAATTTTGCCAAACACACTACTTTTCAATGTAAATTCACCAATATTCCATTTGATGCAGGCCCAGCGCCTGTTTACTGAGTCCAGACCAGCACAATATCCTCCCCGGAAGCATTTCCGTGATATGCAAATGTCCGATTTTTTCCATGACGTGTTACCATGTGTGGTAGTTAATTCTTTACATCGATCGTATGTATGAGTGACGTCATTTAAAATCATATGCATAATTGATTGGGCGAAGAAGGGTAGGATATAAGTCACAGAGCGCACGCGAGATATATGAATCAGTTCATGACAAAAACAACATTTGGACGCCAAAAAAGTACAGTTATGCATTAAAATGTTTATCGTACAGTACAGTAGTAGCTTTTCACATTAAATTTGCATTGTTCACATAATGTATCAACTTCATGGAGAGAAAAACATCAGACTAGTAGTACGTGCGAAATAGGTGCAGAATTCGCATACTTGATTTACTTGAATTGCGTGTGACTTCATCAATGGATACAAAAAGTGGTGGAAAACGATTTTCGCACTTTTGACTTGAATTTTCGTGCATTTTCGCGCTTTATAAAAAACCGGCCGCGCATTTTGCCGTTTTAAATCGTGCGAAACTCCGGTGCCTACTTGTCACCAATGCGCTATAATTTTTGAGAAAAATGCAAAAATAGGCACAAAATTTGGCAGGGGTGTAGTACCCCCTAATAAACTTTGCAGAAAAATGAGAAATGTTTTACATTTTTTCAAAAAAGATTCAGTCAAAATCAATCCAATTCAGCCAATAAACTGCTATTTTTACAGAAAACGCAAAATCTGCATTGTTGGGCCTGTAGAACGCTATTTTTTTGTCGCATATAACTTGAATGTAATTTTTTTTAATGCCTGTCTGCTCTGTCATATTGGGCATCATTTAACTTTCTAAATGATCAACTAGCTATGTACAGTACAATTTAACTTCAAATTTGAAGCAAATTGCCTGAACTATAAGGTGCTGTGCAATAATTATGAGCCCTGGGGAGGGTAAAATTGGGGGGGCAAGAAATTTTGGTGAGCTGAAAGGGGAGGGCAAGCAATTTTGGCAAGCCAAGAGGGGGAGGGCAAGCGATTTTTTGCAAATTGGGATCCAAAAATTTGGCATGTGCAAAGGGGGGGATTTTTGGGGGCAAAGGGGGGTTTTTTGGGGGGCCGAGGGGGGGGCAAGCGATTTTGGCGAGTCGTTTTGGAAATTTTATAATTATTGCACAGCCCCTAAATGCACTACCTGTAAACCAATAAAGTTCAGTAGTTTTGAGCAACTGAATGTTAATTTTCTCAAAATCTTTCTTAACCATGACTGGCATCTCATTTTGTAGAATTTTACCACAGGATCCACACCAGCTTCAATAGCCAGCAATGGCTGCAGTAGCAGCAAACCCAGACGAAGAACTGTGGAAGAGTCTAGGCACAAATCTGACGCTAGGGATAAAGCCATCTGAATACAACCAATGGCAGCGCAGGGACAAGGCACCTGGAAGACGCAAGTCTGCAACAGAGAGGGTTGAAGCTGTAAAACAGAGTGAAACTAAAACAAGACCCGGATCCTGTAAGTATATGCATGACAGCCAATGAGGTAGAATCAAAGAGTACCAACTCTGCCATTTTTGGTGTAGGCCTACTTGCTCAGGGAGGGCAAATTGTGTACCATTAGATAATTTCGCTACATGCTTGGCAAACAAAGTGCGCTGTTGTTTGCATTCTGTGTACATTGTGCCAAAATGAGCACTAAGTAATGAGTGCGCAAGTGCAAACATGTGAACTGGTAACGCTCGAGCTTACAGACGCAGATTATTGTTTGCTTTTGGCCTCTTTCGACCGCAGAGGTATACTATTTACCCTCCATGAGCAACATACCAAAATGGTGGATTTACCATAGCAGTACTAGTGTTGTAGGTTTTGTAGGTCTCGGTCTCGGATATCAAGATCTCAATCTCGGTCTTGGACCTCAAACGTTTCGGTCTTGAACGTTTTTAAGTTCGAGACCTGTCGCGACCTGAAGAAAAAAATATGATTTTCTGCTGCTGTTCATTACTTATTTCTTACCCTAAATTTCAGTGAATGTTGAAACTCACAATCATTCACATGTAAATAATCAAAATTTTCAGCCATTTTGAATTGTTGATGGGCCTCAATTTCATGAAAATTTGTTTTAAGAAAGCGTGTTTTTTTCTTATTTGTCATCTTTTTTTTAAACAAAATTTGCAAAACTTTTCCAAAAAATTGTCCAAAATTTTTTGTATAATTTCAGGTCTGATTTTCATCATCCCCACCCAAACCAAAGTTGATAACCCCCCCACCGGGTTATATGGAATCAGTCACATACCGGTACCGTTTTAATTGTAATCCAGAGCGTGTAATTTTTCAAAAGGGGGTGCATTTATTAGGGATACATTTTTAGAGGAAAAAACTGGATCAGATCATGTCACATATTTTTGTGTTGTTACTTTTTAAAGTTAAAAATAAATCAAATGCTAAAAAAAATAACATGATCTTGCTTGCATGACTCATTGTTGAAAATTAATCCACAGTTGGTTTCCCTTTTTTCAGCTCCTACTGCTGGAGGCACTCAGCGAAAGTTCACCCACTTTGCGGGACCAGCTTGCGGTCATTTCCACGGTCATGGCAAGAAGGCCAAGGGTCAGGCAGAAGCGGAAGAAGAAGAGAAGATAGAGAAAGACAGACAGAAGGAAATGAAAGTGTTGGAGCTACTCATTAAATCAAGGAAGAAAGCATTGGACAATTATAAAGCAAGACAGGAAGCATTGTATCCTTGGATTTATAGTTCACTTATTGATACATTTTATCTGTATCGTAGTTCATACAGTTACAACGGTTTACTGCAATATAGACTCGGTTATATTCGCTGTCGAAGTGACGTAATAATCGGATTAACTACCATAGCAATAGATGAATACAATTTTTGATTATATTGCCCTGCAATACAACGTTCACGCGGTACCTATGCATTGAACCATATCATTCTGATCACTCGCACCTGTATTAACTATCTATGAATAGAGCGGTATTGTATTCAATCTATGATTGCAGACATACACAGGTAATGAGTACAACCTGCTTGTAGTGCAGGGCGATATAGTCAAAATTGTATTCATCTATAGAGGTTATCTGTGTTCTATAAGCTGCATATCCTATCAACGACTTCTATACCTTGTTTAGGACTTTCAAAAGAAGTCCCTGCATGTGCAGCCATCACTGTTTCAAAATAGCCCGCCAAAGTCATGCAGGTAACTCTGAGGTCGTGCATTGATTTGGTTCACACATGAGTGAAGTGGATAACCTCTATTGCTATGGTAGTTAATCCGATTTATTATGTCACTTCAACAACAAATTGCAAAACAAGTTTACAAGAAATGCCATGGTAAAAACTGCTTTTTTTTTACTCAGTTTGAAGTTAATTTTTTACACATACATACTAGTATATATTCCCTGTTGTGATTGGTCTAACAATATCTGTAACTCTGACATTGAATGAGTTTTAACTTATGTTATCTAAGCCCTGGGGTCCATGTCCTGCTTGCACGGAGGCTTAGAGCCAGGGTCTTAGCTAGAAATTCAGGTTTGCCCGTCATTTGAATAAATTTGCCTGTCCCAATTTGACCTTTAAAACCAGACTTCTACAGCCCATTGGGGGTTCAAAGAGTTCAAATATGTGCTGCTATAGCCTTGTTTTAAACCTGGTCTACTATAAAGGTCAATAGACTTTCTAAACACCTACAATTATAATGTAGCATCTGTTCAAAGGCATTAATTTTGCCCGTCCCAGGAGCAAACTCCCCGTCTAAAATGACGGCCAGACGGGTGGCTAGCTAAGACACTGCTTAGAGCACAACATTCCGTTGGTTTGCAACTGATAATGCAATTGAGTGGACAAGAGTTGAGTTATTGACGTTTTGTACGGTTACTCGAGTCAACCCCTATAAGAGATGATAGCTGTATTTTGATTGGTTACTCAGATGAGTATATCATGTAATTAACCAATCAGCGGCACTGTAAGAAAGTTTTTTGTTCCTTGACTATACTTGCTAATCACAGACTTAATGAGAATACTAAACTGCGAGAGGCGATACAGAGTAAAGAAAAAGAAGTGGTAAGTTGGGTATTCAAAATAAGGCGGAACCTTAGGCTAAAAGTCCTGTGGGTCAGCCGATACGCTACCGGTACCTTACATAGAAGGCAGTGGGGTCAGATCCCCACACTCTGTAAGTTTACTCACCCTCTTTACCAAGCATCCTATACTTCAGTCACATATCCTACCCTTTTAGAGCATGTACACGTATTGCAAAGCCCCTCACGACTGCCTAGGGTCCTGTAAGCTCTTGGGTCCTACTCCTTGATGATCTCTGGTGCAATATGAGCTGTATTTGTGGTACCTTAGAAACTAAACTGATTTTTAACCCCACCATTTTTCTGATTTTCAGACTTTCAGACCAGCGCCCTTTGTAAAGGCAGGGGTGTGAGAGTTCAGCTTTTTTATTGCCTAAATGTATGTGTTTTCTTTTATTTTCAGCCCATATTTGGTGTTTTTACCCTGATTTTACGCTGTTTTTCACCTTTTTATTTTTTTAGTAATTTTCCTCTTTTTTTGTCTGAGGCCTCTCACACCCCTGTATAGGGTGTACTGCTTCCCATTATTACCTTGCCCATGTTATTTTATCACCAAAGTTTGCAATATAGACTCATCACACAGTGTCATCGTCCCGATATCTTCATGGCAGAAATCGCCATGGTAGGTTGAATCCACAGCCACGCATGGCCATTTTGTTCCGACCTATGAGACGCATAATGAGCCGAGGGACATCCGACTAAGGCTACTGACAATAGCCTGGTAATCGACCTGTCTGTGTGTGAGTGAGCATGTATACGCCCATGATGAGGTCAATGGTCATCTGCTTTTAGACTGCCACCACAGTGAGTGGAGCTAGCCTATATACGCCGCGCTATAGTTCGGCACATATAAAAGTTTTTGAGTTCAAGACGCAAGCTTCTTTCTCAAGACGCAAGCTAACGACTATCATATCCGTTCAACACATATATTCAAGTGCAAGGAACAAAATCTGGCTTCTTTAGACTAAATAAATTACGGGAGATATTCATCATTTTCTACCCCGGTATCCAAAAATTTATCGTCTGAATATCAAATCGTGCATAGCACATTCACATGTATCGATCCCGGGTATTCATTTCAGTGTCTCTGCTGCAGCGATCGAATTCGACGGTATCGCATCGCAAAATGCGATGCAATTTCCATCAACTGCTATGCACTTTTCCAAAATGCATAGCTAAAAGTGCTATACTGCTATGCAAACATGTGTTTTGCATAGCACAAACTGCGATGCAAAAAAATTGACTGAATTCGAACCCTGCTCTGCTGTATAATGTAATTATTAACCGGGCGATGTCGATGTGCATCAATGATGCACATCAGTGTACTCATTACTTGTAGATTTGCAAGTCTGGAGAAATCTTTAATAAGTGTCACAAAATGTGGACCAGTGTAACATGAAAACTTATAATTTCGGCGGCATATTGATGAGTGACTGTATATTTCAAACCAAGGGCCTTTATAATTATATGGCTCAAGAAGATTGTGGCTATTTTGAATACTGGGTATGTTAAAGCTATTGCATCTCCACTTTTTGGGATCATGCGTTACAACTGGCCAGGAAATGGAAGAGGCACTCGCAAATATGTGACATGATCAAGGGGAATGAGTCACATGTCAACCCTGGTAGAAATTGAGTTTTACACATGATTCTAAAGAGGACATTTCAAGCTTTCTGAAACTGAAAACCCCATGTTGATACGACTTTTCTTTGCAAAGTTACATCAATTTATCAATCGCTGAAAACAATATAAAACAAAAGAATTGTAACACTTTCTGTGCCAATATCTCAAAATCAATATTAGCGACATCCAACTCATTTCCCTTGATCGTGTCACATAATGATAATACAAAAGGCAAGAGTAAGAAAAGAGTAGTTTAAATCATGCTAAACTTGCGAGTTTGTCAAATATTTTGAGTAAAATGTTTGTGTTTTCTTTTTCAGCATCAAGAAGTAAAAGGTTTGCTTCTGAAATATGAACGATACAGGGTGAGTCATTTACATAATCAATAAAATATAACTTACAAGGCAAAAAAAAAAAAACAAGTTTGTTTCCTGTAGTGTAGCGCGCTCATTACGTTTTGACAGCTTATTTTGTACATTCAGAATGTTTTTTTTTCACTTACAAAGGAAAAAACCCAAAAAAACGGAAACAAAATCGCAAAAGATAATACAAAACACTGCTGGAGTATACATTTACACATCACACATCAAACGAGTGTAGTGAACAATTACTGGAGAAAACATCACATTTTTTTAATCTGCAGGTTGAAAGGGGATCATTTTAATATTCTTGAATATGAAGAAATATGATTTTTTTTTGTGTGTCGGAGAGACCCTCTGTAAATTCCCATTCTAATTAACAAATTAAAAAAATGCATTTCGCATTTGACTTTTTTGACCTGCTACAGGAAACAAACATGTTTTGTTTTTGGCTTAAGGTGGTTCTGGACCCATTTTGGAAGTGCTCTATTTATGTTTTAAACATATTAATTGAGTAGGGCAGAGAACACTGATCCATATGCCTTTTGTTTGAAGCTAATCGGACATACGGTTTTCATAATACATACATTTTAAATGTCTTTGTATTGTATTGTTTTTATCAATAATCAATACAGTTAATGAGCTAATATGACTTGAAAGTGCTCATTAATATGTAATTTTTGCCAATATTTTGCTAAAATCCAATGCATAAATGTTCATAACATTTTTATTTAACAGGATATTGGTTTCAAACTTGGTCAAAGTGTTCCTAATGACTTCCAGATAATTTATGCATAATTAATGAGCTAGCCGCCCTAATTTGCATAATTAATTAGTATTTATGCAAATTAGCTCATTAATTATGCAAATATGCAAATGAGGGGGCGGCTTCACTATATAATACATTAGAACATATTAGAAACACTTTGACCAAGTTTCAGGGCAAAAGTATGCAAAATAAAAGTACCATGAACATTTATGCATTGATTTTTAGCAAAATATTGGCAAAAATTACATATTAATGAGCCTTTACAGTCCTTTTAGCTCATTAACTATATTGATTATTGATAAAAACAATAAGATACAAAGAAAATATAATTTGATGTAGTATAGAAACCGTATGTCCGATTTTGCTTCAAACAAAAGGCATATTGGTCAGTGTACTTTACCCTACTCAATTAATCTGTTTAAAACATGCTCAAAGCATTTCCTTATTTCTAGAAAATGCATCCAATACCACCTTAAGATTCATCACTCCAGAAACATTAGGTTGATGTCGCACTTGACACATTTTCATGAGACTAAAATCATTACAATTACTTATTTAATTCGCTGGCAGATCCTCCATGAGCTGTTGTGGTGTGTGGTGTTGAACGCAACAACATGAAATCATGAGCGTGCGCTGGTTCGAATCGGAACAGTTCTGTTTTTCTCTCTCATTTATTATAGTGCCAGTTCGCTTGAGCTCCAATAATCTTCTTAACACCGTTGCTCAATTTGGAACAAGATTCATAAAAAAAAACATTGCAAAATTGGGCTAGTCCATTGGAAATCCATACACCCCTTATTGAAGACATGACCTTAATCTTCTACACAGGGAGTGCATATTTCAAATGGACTACCTGTATGGGTGACTTCAATTTAAAATCTACACACTCTGTGTGTGAGAAATTAAGGTCATGTCTTCCATAGGGGGTGTGGATTTCTACTGGAATAGGCCATTGCATGATAGATTTTATGATGGCTATTCATATTGCAGTTGTTAGGCCGGTTGTTAGGTTTCAATAGGTCGTTGTCATCGGACAAGTATAAAACTGTCAAGCTTTTGTCAGGATTACCTGTGACTTCTTCAAGACTAACTATTGGGAGTTCTGCATGTAGCTGCCCGTTGTCTACTGAGTATCATGTGTGGGCTGCCCCTTGCCTAATGATTGACATCAATGTGTTCGTTGTTGAATCAGTATCAAACTGTCAAGCTTTTGTCAGGATTACCTGTGACTTCTTCAAGACAAACCATTGGGAGTTCTGCATGTAGCTGGCCCTTGTCTACAGCGTAACATTACATCGTAAAACTATACCTAAATTTGTAACATGATTTATTTGTTTTGAAAACTAGGGTGCAGTTACAACTATAAATGCCAAGTTTGAGAAAGAGAAGAGTGATGCACGGAAGGAGTATAACAGAGCTAAGGCAAAAGGTGAAGCTGAGTTGCAAGGTGAGCTGTGTTTAGTGAAGAACATATATCAAGTCGGTAGTTTCCGTATCAGCCTGATTTGAAGCTTATCGGGTCTGAATCAGAATCAGTAAAATCCACTCATTTGTAGATCTAATGAACCGATTAGTTATTATTTTTATGCAAACACAGTATGCTTCAAAAGCGTAACAGCAATTAGCTAATATGTCTTATTTAACTGCACAATAATATTGAGATGCCCTTTTGGGTAACCCCATTTCACACTCCCTATGTAAAAGATTAAGGTCCTGTCTTCCATAGGGGGTGTATGGATTTCAACTGGAATAGCACATTGCACTAGCGCACACTTCACCATAGCACACTTCAACCATTTATTCCACAGCATCGGAATTATTTCATTTCAACAAGGGCACAACTGTGGCCTCTTCTCAGCACTTCCAATGTAATTATGATCCCCCAACAGCTCTGTGGTTACACACCTGGGGAGGGTGAGGCAAGTTGAATACTAATATTGGCTATACCTCACAATCAATATTTCCGACATGCGACTCGTTTTGCTTGATCACATTACAAATGATGTTTGTCTATTTGCTCATTCGTTGATATCAGGTATACAAGCACAGGTTGAAGAAGTGGAGGATACGTTACGGAAGACCAAAGTTGAACTTGGTGTACTCATGAGCTACAAGGACAAAGAATACCCAGTCAGGGCTATGAGAATAGCAGAATTACAACGACAGATTGAATACCTCACTGCAGATTTTGAGGTGAGTTATGTGAGAAACAACGGATTAACAAAAACTATACTTACCAAAATACACAAATGACATAATTATTTTTACCATTATCTATCAATATAGCAATAGAGAGATATGGAATTTTAATGACCTTAATCTTTCACACGGTGGGGGGGGGTGTAGATTTCAAATGGAATCCTTTCATTTAGGTAACTGCATTTGAAATTCACACCCCCTCTGATTAAGGTCACTTATGGATTTCAACTGGAATTGAAGGTCTTTGAACTGGTTTTGCATACCTTTTAAGATGTTATTTAGAGACAGTGCCCTTATAATGTGCTATTCTAGTTGAAATCCATACACCATTTTATGGAAGATACAAACTTAATCTTTCACACAGGGGGTGTAGATTTCAAAAGGAGTCACCCATTCAGGTAACCCTATTTTAAATTCACACTGTGTGAAGATTATGGTCATGTCTTCCATAGATGTGTATGGATTTCAGCTGCAATAACCCACTATGTGGCAAAATTCACTTATCTCACCCCTTTCAATCCCTAAAATATTCCCTTAAAAGTCAGCCCTGGGGTAGGTACACATAATTATTGCACCACCTTATGTTATATCAATTTGACATAATTGAGTTTTTTTAAATTTTCAGGATGAGCATACAGAACTAGAACACATCATAGCAATTGAGAGAGAGAAGTATGCGGAGCAAAGTGCAGAAGCACTACATCGTCTCAAGGCCACTGTGACAGAGGAAGCTATTGATTCTATGCATGAGAGTCTCAAAGATATGGCTCTGCAGAATATGGTCATGAAGAAGGTGGGTGCAGGGGTACTAGTGTTTTTACACTTGACGAGTCAGTGTGTGCGGTTTTCATTGGCAGGATCAGAATTTTGTTTCACAGTGCGAGAATCAATCTTGATTCTTGCAGAATAAATTTATGGGAATTGATTCTTGCAAATCAATTTCTGTGTAAACTACAAAAGTTTGCGGGAATCAACTAGGATTCATGCAAATCTGTTTACAAGAATCTTTGGGAGAATTGATTCTCGCCGAAATTCTGACCCTGATTGGGCGCAGCTTCAAATTGTGAGCGTTCGCTAGAAGCGCTGGCATACACATGCAAATGTTTTAAAGATGCCGCATACATTAGGTTCCACTGTCTTAACAGAATTGATCATAGTATAAGAAAGTTTTAACGTACGTCTCACGACTATATTATTCAGAGCTGTGGTACATTGTAGCCTGCGGCTTGCATTCACAAGCCTTCGGAGCCACTGGTTTATTCCGTTCATGTTTCTCAACTAAATCAATGGTAATGCAACGTATTGACATCACTCACTTGCAGAAAGTAATTATGCTCTACTATATTAAAGCCACGATTTCTCTGTGTTACAAAATTTAAAATCCGTGTTACAAAATGGACTATTCCGTGATTTTCCGTTTTTCACTGTAAAGCATTGAAAAGTTCAAACAAACATGTTTTAAAAGTGTAATTTGTCTTACCTTTTACTGTAGTCTTGCATCATAGGCCTAAAATTAATGCTAGAATGGATTGTTTACTGGTTGATTACTGCTAAATAATCACTTTTCTTTGTTTTATTTTGGCATTTTCAAATTTCTGTGAGCAAACACCGAATTCCGTGAATTTGTCTGTTTTTCCGTATCACGGAGAAATCATGGCTTTACTCTATATCATAACCTAATGAACAGCACAGGGTTTGAATCGTATTGTCCAAGAAAAATAAAGCATGCTCATGTCTCAAGGATATCCTGGTGGATCCAGACACAAATTACTACGAGGGGGTATCAAAAAGTTTTTGTAATCGCCCAGAAGTGAAAGAGCTATATCAATGAAATTTTGTCAGTGCAATCATCACTGGTCCTTATGTACACTATGGTTCAAAAATGGTCTCATAAGTATGTTTACTTTTTTTTTTTTTTGGCGCTAGATGCCAATAACCTGCTGCCCCAGTTACTGCGCATAAACTGCAAGATTGAGAAAATTGAGGCAAGCAGCGTTATTAAGATCCTGCTTTTGAAGGGTTGCAGTGCCTAGAAAATCGATGATGAAATGAAAGTTATCTTCGTGGTGATTGTGATATGTCACTGTTGCTTTTTGGAAAAGGAATTTTTATTTCATCACAGATTTTCTGGGCACTATAACCCTTAAAATGGAATTTAATCAAGCTACATGCCTCAATTTTCTCCATTTTGCTGGTTATGTGGTTACATAGGCAGGTACTGACATCTAGCCCCTGTAAAAAAAGTAAACATACTTATGAGACCATTTTTGCACCATAGTGTACATAAGGACCAGTGATTGCACTGACAAAATTTCATTGATATAGCTCTTTCCCTTCTGGGCGATTTCAAAAACTTTTTGATACCCCTCGTATATGTTCTTGTGTAAGCAACACCTTTATTCCTCTGTGATTGGACTATAGTGAATACATCATACATGTCACTATAGTGGGAATTCCAATTGAATGAACGCAGCTTTCAATAGCGTGACGAATTTTTGCGTACACTGCGCGATGTACTCCAGTGTGTGCGACTGTGCGTGAGTAACGCGGAAGTGAATCCAAGCACGCCAACTCACTCGTGATTGGATAGCATTGTATCCAAGGTCGTGCGTTCGCATTGTAGTTTGAAATACGCAATATACGATCGCGGTTGGATCGAGTGCAGCTGTTAAAAGCTGCGTTCATTCAATTGGAATTCTTACTATAGTTCACAATTGGTTTGCACACCTGTCCGCAACGTTAACCCATAGACTTTGTGTTATGGTCATTTTGATTGTTGTAACGATCAAGTTTGATGTCACACTATGATGGGAAATAAATTGGTTGACACACAAGCACTTTGCTACTACAGGTAAATAACGTACTTCTTGGCTAAACTGGAATATGCGTGTTGTGTCCATGTAGTGTACTAAGCGTGTTTGCAATGCTAGGCACGTGCATGCTTTCTTCTGTATGGTGCTATGTGCGTGTGTGTTTATCGCGGAGCCACTAGCATTCATAGTGTTCAATCTTGGTTAAGAATTACGTAATTTATCTGTAGTGATGTATTCGTGGTTGAAGGAGTTCCCTTCAGCTCAAAATACTGGTACACAATTGACCAAAATTTACTATGCACACCTAACCTGATCAGTGGTAAATCCTGAACAGTGTCTTAGCTAGAAATTGAGGGTTGCCTGTCATTTGAATAAAATCACCTGCCCTAATTTGACCTCTAAAACATTTACCAGACGTCTATAGCCCATTGAGGGTTCAAAGAGTTCAAATATGTGCTGATATGGCCTTGTTCTACAAATTGGATCTACTAAAAAGGTCAATTAGCTTCTCAAAACATAAAATTTATAATATAGCATCTGTCAAAGCCATTAATTTTGCCCGTCCCAGGAGCAAACTCGCCGTCAAAAATGACGGCCAGACGGGTGGCTAGCTAAGACCCTGATCCTGAACATAAAAAATTCGGGAACATACCAAAAGTTTGATGACAGTCTATAAATGAAAACCCTTTCATTAGGGGGAATGGGGTCAAAAAGTCTGATTATGTTTGTAAAAAACTAGTTAAAACATTGGTCAAAGTTGATCTTTTGAGTTGGAATTTTTAAAATTTCAAACTTATATTAGAGGGATGGAGGTTGACAACCCCATAACAAAAGCACCTTTGTTTATAGGGCATCAACAAACTTGTAGTTTGTCCCCTTAAATACAATGTTACCGTTACCGTTATCGTTACATTATTTACTTCTTATTTTTCTCACATCCAGGAAATAGACCAGCACCTAATGAAGGGAGTAGAGTTAGAAAAATTCAATGAGGATCTAGTGGAGGAGTTACGAAGGCTAAAACACGACCCCACCACAAACGTCAGGCATCAAATGTTTCCTCATCTATTCAAAGAAACACCAAAGTAAGTTTGTGTAGATTAATACCCATGGGGAACTTCAATAAGGGATGGATAGGTGCAGGCAGCATTCGACATAAGCCCTATCGCAGTGCAATATGCACCCCAAAATTTGCCTTTTGCAATACAACTTTAAAAGTGTGGTGCAAAATTATGACCAGCTCCAACAAAACCCGGAACAAGTTGCCAGGCATGTTTTTGAGTTATAGGCCTTTAGAGATGACATTCCCATAAAAAAAAATCAAATTTTGGAATTCTTAATTTCATGGTATTTGACCTTGGGGACTGAGTGGACTTTCAAATCCTTGAAAGTACTTATTTAAAAGAGGTTTATTTAATCAATAATTGACAGTTGAACTGTGATAATCCCTATTCAATCCTGTGTAAAGCAGGAAACTAATTAGCTCATAACTAGAATATCAATTTGGCAAAAATATTGAGGTATCAGTTACAAAATGATCCATATCTTGAAAAGTATTGTTGCTATGTGTATAATTTTGGTATAATTTTGAAGCTTATTGTCCCATGCTTACATTTTTTTTCAAATCATGACATGTCAAAAATGTGACTTGTTCCTGGTTTTGTCAGAACGGGTCACAATTGCGATATCACTTACTTGCTTGATTTTCTGAGATTGCACTTCAAATTGCTCTACGTCAGATGAAATTGCAGTCTACAGCTTTAGAAATTAATTAGAAGTCTGGGTGTAGGGCTGACACTTTCACATTAAGGGGCTTTCAGTGAGAGCAAAAGGTAAAAAAAAATATGGACAGCGCATATGTTCAAAAAAATATGAGGTACCGTCGTCTTTAGGTGACAGTGGTGAAAAAAGGGGTCTTTAATAACAGTTCAAAAATTACCCTGTGACAGATTGTGCTTGTAAAACTTGCTCCCTGCATAAATCTCACACCCTACACATCGCAAAGTTTGCGAGGTGTTTACCAAGTGATCATTATAAACGAACGAACAGAAAATTGTTTAGAAAGTTGGTAACTCTGGTGTTGACTGACAAGCTAGCCAAATGGTATACTTTTAGGGCCCCCAGTCAGAACTGTTGCCCCCCAGTAAAAACCCAAAATTACGAAAATTTCCACTTTTTATGGTAATTTTGCCCAAAATTTATTGATTTTGCCCCCCCTGAAATTCACTTTGCCCCTGCAATGCCCCCCCCACCGCCCCCTGATAAAAATTCCTGGCGCCACCACTATTGGTAAGTGCTCTTATTTGCTTTGATAAAATCATGCCTTATCATATTCTAGCACATGTTGGATGCAGGTTAAATAGGAAGTGTGTGTAAGGCATCCATACCGTTTTTCACCCTGAAGTGGCTACGATGTCAATGCGTTGAACCAGTTTCGCTTGTGCATCTATGCTGCGTCTTTAAGGGCATGCGTGTGTACATCAGCGCTTTGAGCGAACGGTACTTGTAGCGATTTGTGGCTGTGCACAATAAAATCCACACTGATGTCACTGCCACATCAGGGTGAAAACTGGTATAGGTCTCCTGTTGCCATGACTGTAGAGAGCATAAATTTGCAGCAGGCTCTTCCTCTGGTAGACACAGTGCCTCAGCTGATGATACCTTATACAGTCAAAAATAGACTCAGTGTTCAATGTTGGTCATTACAATGGCATATTAATGGTTTTTATATTTGGAGATATTTTGTTTCCAAGCCCATAGCAAATTTCAATTAAATGGAGGAGTAGTGCAGCTTGGGATTCCAAATTAATGTTCTTCTTCATTGATTATAATAATTTATTTGTTGCATTTTTGTTTGTTTCTAGATGTACACCGGATATGGATGTGGTGCTAGACATACCAACACAAGAATGGCTTCCAATATAATTACAATGCTACCAAGGGCACTGTCATTTTCTTCAGAAGAGGGGGTTCCCAAATATGTGACCATAGTCCATTTTTATGACCCCCTATCTCTAACCCTTCTGCACACACAGACTTACAAATGATTCAAAAAGGTTAGGAAATGTGTTGTATATGAGTTCCTTATAGTTTATTTGGAAAGAATACACGCTTACCACACAAGCATTTGATGGTAACTGCCATTTTGGCTATTATTTTAAAACACAGTTTAGTCACAAGCCCTTTGATAATTTTCTAATCCTATTTTGTGAAAAAACTTTTGACACCCGCACATATTTGGGACCCATTCTTCTGAACAAAGTGACGGTCCCCTAATGTACTTACTAGCAATATACCAGTCCTAATGATGAGCAATTTCAGGTGAAATTTATACACCCCCTATGGAAGACATTGTCTTAATCTCCTACACAGGGAGTGTAACTTTCAAATGGAGTTAATTCTACAACCCATGTGTGCAGGCCCGTACGCAGGATTTATTTTGGGGGGTGCTGATTTTGAAAAAGTGGACTTTTTTTTCCAAGGGGGGGGCAATTTTGTGAAAAGTGGACTTTCTTCCCCAAATTTGGACCTTTTTTGACCAAAAAACGTAAAAACCCTGATTTTTTTTTTTTCGCTACGCTCGCAAATTCAGAAATTTTGGGACTTTTTGTATACTTTTGCAAATTTGGGGACGTGCGGTCGCACCCCCCCCCCCTGCGTACGGGCCTGCATGTGTGGAAAATAAGGGATGTATGGATTTCAACTGAACTAGCCCTAATCAAGCAAAATAAGGACACAGTTGTAAGCTTGATTTTGAGTTAGGCTCATTAAAAAATCAAATACCATACTTATAATGGGGAGATGTTTTTTTTTTGATACCCTATTTGTGTATTGTAATATTGTTGTATTTTTCATGGTACAAGTATATTTTGATACATGTGCTCACAGGTTCGTTGCTATGTACATAACAAATGTAAAATAAATTGTATAGTATATTGTAAATAAAGCAACTAATTTTAAGCAATAATTTAAGACATATCAAGCAATACTTTCTTCAAAGTGACAAAAATTATTTGGTTTTTGTACTGCATGCGTCAATAAAGTCCCAGCTTTATGTTCATGCATAGCGCACAGTTAGCGTAGTGCCTATAACTGCATGCAAAACATACTCAATCCAGGATGTTATGAGCCTTGCCACTTTAATATTGGTGGAACACAATACTCGTATAAGTTCAGCCCCCTAAATGGGCGATTTCACTCCAAAAATGGGGAGGGGCTACTTGAATTTTTTTTAAAATAACCTTCGTAATTTGTATTGCATTCATGCCCGGTAAACTGGTCATTTTTATCATCTATGTCAATGTTTTAAGTATGGAAAGTCAATTTGTAATGTGATTTTTCATGTTTATGACCATCCACGACGAACCCAGTATAAAGTCTCCAGTACAGAATTAGTGATATGGACCAATAAACCAAACCGAAATCAATAGAAAAAAGACAAATTTCTTTATTTTATTTATTTCTAGACCAAAACATAATTTTTTAGTAGCTATCAAGCAATTATGGCATGTGATATATCATTTTAAAGCTTGGCCAAATCTGAAGATGTGCAACTTTGCACTGGGTTCATCGTGGTCAGTCACATTTGTTCTGGGAGAGCAAAGCATTGATTTGATTTAAGAACTTTGCCAAAATATACTGAGCTTATAACCGAGTGGGCCCTTGTTTCCAGGAGAGTTTGAAACATAGGGGTGGGCTTGATTACGGTATATTGTACAAATTGTGTAAGCAACAACACTTTGTAATAATTTCCAGATTATAGCATTGACACTAGCTGAGATTGTAGTGTTCTCAAATTGGGTTAATTTAAATTCCGTACTCCCCTTGTGGAAGATTCTTGAAATATCTTCAACAGGGGGAGTATGAATTTCATTTCTAATTGGCACATTAACTAAAGTCACCCTCGCTCTGTGGACGATTCGAATTGAATCTTTCTCACAGGGTGTATGAAAAATAAATGGAGCAGCTTTTAAATGTGTTCATTATCATTTGAAATTCATAATCCATATTTGTGACCTGCTCTGACAAAACCATGCAGAAACAAGTTGCATTTTTGACATTTTATAATTTGAATAAAAATGTAATCACTATTTACTTGAGAACCAGGGGTCTTTTGGGGCTTTATGGGAGCCAAATGGCCCCTGACCCCACTTATTTCCCAGCCTGTACACAGTCAAATACCATAAAATTAAGAATTCCAAAATTTGATTTTTTTTTAATGGGAATGACATCATTTTATTAAGGCCCATAAATCAAAAACATGTCTGGCGACTTGTTCCGGGTTTTGTTGGAGCTGTGGTCACATTTATGGATCACAAACACCACATTAAAATTGACCAAATTTTGTACACACAAAACCTATGGGACAAACATCACGGCTAATGCATTCCTTCCTATATACGTACTTACCTCAACTGTTTTGAGTAGCAACACCCTGGCTTTACGTGCACAGTTTACCTATGTACAATCCTGGAACCTAGGATTGATTGCAGATATCAGAACCGGGGATGGGTCCCACATGCACTTCTCTTTTCGATTAGCTCTGATACTTTGATGCACAGGGTTTGACTCTTCCTGTACACGGGACCTTACAAGACTTCCGAACCACGAGACGTCACACACACACACACACCCCCACACTACCTATATCTGCACATGCTAAGCAGTGTGTCGCTGTGAGAAGAAATTCTACAATTTTATTCTGTAAAGTAACTGAGGGGATGTCAATACCTTATTGCCCACAATGCATAAGGGATACTCCCCTAAAACCGGCTGAGCATGAGCCAATATTATATGTTAAATTGGGTGTCCAGCTGGACGTGTGTTTATTTTTGCAACCATAATGGGTCGCAATATGCTAACCTTAACCCCAAAGGGTTAAGGGTATTGCAGCACATTTAAGTGGAAAAACAGTGTACGAATAAGCGCTTGATGACCAGAGATGTCACTATCAAAATATTGGACCTGCTATGATTTAAAAAAAATATTCTCCATGCAGGTTATAGCCTTGGACTCTTGGCTATGCCACACAAATGTTCAAGTGTGTTTTGATTATGTGACAAGAAATTTGAAATCATGTGACATTTAGCTAAAGTTATAGTGAAATTAAAGCTCCATATGAACTGAAAGCTATTGTTTGTTTTGTTCTTTCCTGTGTCAGTTGTGAAAATCTACTACTAGTGCTGTTGTTCATAATTTGCATTGTAACTGGATTAATTGCCATAGCGACTGGTTTACGCTATTTTGAAATGCATTGTCTTGCACTAGATGTTAAGCTGTTCCTCTGCTGTGTACCATATTCGTGATCATATTATCAAAGAATAAGGATAAAGACCTGGAGTCCATGTATGTCTCACTCGCATCTGTACGATTAGTGTGTTTGAAAAGAGCAGTATTGTATTCAATTCATGATTGCACACACATATAGGTGATGAGTGCGAGTGTCAAATATGTGCGAGTGTCTAATAGTGCAGGGCAATACATTTTATTAAACAAATAGTGTATACCAGTCGCTATGGTAATCAACCCTGCCCTGGGAATACATCACTACTTTAACGGCAAATAGATACAGAAATATGAAAAGAAATATTGCTGCACTCAACTTTAAGCCCAATGTGTCATATTTGAGTAAGATCATGTTCATGGGAAAACCCAGGTGGGGATTTCACCCAACATCAAGGGTCATGTTTGGGTCCTAACTTCTGGAGTTCATTTCACTGAACTTTACAAAACTTTGCAAGTCTCAAAACCAATCGTAACTTACAACGCATTGTAAAAATCATTTCAATCAAGTGACTTTCGATCGCAACCTTTGCAAGTATAGAGATTTACTATAGGGATGCTTCGTAAAGTCACGTCTAGTAAAAGGGTATTCGTAAATTTGTAAAAGGTTATTTGAGATACAAAGGGTTAAAAGATTAGTGAAATGGACTCCTGCATGGTGCCACTACTAGCATCACCCCGTTGTCACACTTTTTATCGCTAGTAAGCGTTATAAAAGGCACTGGCTAACCCGCTTGCAAGCGTTTAGCAGGTGCCTGTTTTGCCCGCCGCAGAGCACTGATAGATGGCGGTATTTCTCTTAGGGACTCTATACCAGGGCTTGGATTAGGGTTATGATTAGGGTTATGATTAGGGTTATTCATTGGTAATATACTAGTAATAGTATACCGTGTGCGCACGCTTTATTCCGTAAACAACAAGTATAATAAATAGACGGCTTTCTAGCACAACCACTTGTAGCGTAGTGTGTATTGCCTCGACTATGGATCGAAAGGTTGCTGGTTCGAACCCGGTGGATCCTTGGTAGAATTTTAAATCTAACTTGTTTCGTTTCTTTTTATTAAGTAAGAGGAAATAGTAGCCTAAGTAACTCGACAACGGAGCGCAACACAAGGCAACGCTAGTAAGCATTTCAAAAGGTGTGAAGAGGCACGCTTCTTAGCGCTTGAATAGGTACCCGTCGGATATCGTGAAAGTGTGACAAGAGGCTATCAGCACACAAAATACGGCAGACGCTCTTGCCAGTAGTTGGCGAAAACCAATTGGGGGCCTGTTTAAGGAATTTAAGTCACAAAAATGTGGACCAGTGTAACATTAACAATTTGAGTTTTTAGTGACCAAATGAACTGTACGCGACATATGGTACATCAAAACCTGGTTTGACCAGTTCATCACAAGTCGAAAATCACATACAAGGATTTGACAAGAACAGCAACATTTCAGTGTTATGATTTCACTCTTTTCCCCAATTTCAAGGGAAAGCTTCAAACCTCAATTGCTGGTCGGCCGTCAGCATCCTGTTGGCAGAAGCAGCAGTCTAACGGCAGTTCTTCCAGGGTGCCGGTGGTCGACCAGCAGTTGGGTTTGGAAGCCATCTTTAAAGCAAATCACGCTGTATCTTAAGTTGAGGCACATATTATAGGATACAAAACATAACACATGACACATTATTTTCCCATCAAACATGTTTTAATTACACAGCATCTTTCAAAGAAAACCACAAACAATGGGCTACTTAACAAAATGTTTACAAATCAGTTGTTTCCTAGAGCCAACATTTATGTTTCAATTGTTGATGTTGACACCAATTTTACCAGAATTCATTTTTTAAATATTTGTGTAAAACAGCATATAATGGTTGGGTAAAGAGCTTGAAATTTTATCTTGATATATTTCACAACATTTTCTATTGATAAATACATGGTCAAACATGCACACATGTGTAAAACATTTTCCATTGATACATTTTTAGTGTAAAACTGCATAATATAGAGTGATTTGAGCTACAAAACACTGGACCAGTTTCTGGATACTCAATGGGAACTAACATGTCAAGGGTTTAGTGCAAGAATGACCTTTCTGTAATAGCTGCCCTGTGATAGTTTAAGTTGCTACCATGTGCTCAACATGCCCAATCTGGCAATATAATACATGGCAGCTATTGCAGATAAGACTTTCTTACATTAATCCCTCGATGTATAATTTATCATACAGTATTGCACTGTACAATTTAATATTTAAATTTGTCACACAAAATCTTTTTTTTAATCAATTCATAAAAATGCACTGTTTGTTGCATCACATTTTCGTGACATTTTCCCCTTAAAAATAATACCTCGTATATATTCAATTAGAAGTTCCTTTTTTGCAAAAATGTGATAAACAAATGAGCATTTCAGAAGGGATAGTTGGTCGTACGTTTGAGTGCAAAACCTGGCTGAATGGATAGGCAACACAAATCTGACCTTAAATTTTTTTGACCATGTAATGAAACTGCAATGTTGAATCTAAGCTGAGAATTATACAGTGTGTCTCGTCTCAAGTTGAGAGTTGTTGGATTTTGCAGTGGCAGTTTCGAATTGCACACACTGACCTTATCCCGCGGGGCATATACACGCATGAAGGACGATTTTGTCAGTAAGCTGGCGAAATAACTGCGTAAATGCACTAATGACACTCTCACTTTAAGACGAGACAAGGCCATAGTCCTAGTATGATGTCTGCTTTAAACAATATGATTATTTCACAATATATAAAAAGTTGTCAGCAAGTCTGGACATAGTAATTGAATTATTTGTCAAAATCATGAAATTGTCAATACCTGTACCAGAATCAGAATTGGAATTGCTTTTTTAAATAACCCTTAATGTCATCTTTTTAGCTAAAGTAACCCATTGGTTATCAATTTCCAGAAAATTATAATATATATCCCTTCAATTTGAAAATAATTTTTGATAACAACAGGATATATCCCTTATGCAACCCACTCAGCCAGGATCTACACCTCAATGAAAACCATAACACTACATGCTATTGTCCTAAGTGATGAATGTCTAATTTATTTCCATGTGTTCTTTTCAGTAATCCCATTTGGATGGCGGGCCTGTCATGGGCATATTCCTGATTGCGATTTCGTATTTCCTTGTCTCTTCCTGCCATTCAGGAGACAACGACTCTGGTAGAGGTGGACGCACTGTGGAGAAAAAACATACAGAAAAGAAGACAATTTAGTAAATTGAGTTGATGTTGTATTGAGCCGGGCAAACAAAGCCTGGGCAATCATTGGTTTTGGAGGTTTGTATTATCGGGCACACTTTTAACAGAGCAAATCGCAACAGTAGTAGAATATGCCATTTATTCTGTCAAAATACGCCTGATGATAAGACTCCATAAACTGAGCATTGCCATGAGCAGCACTGCAAGTTGTGACCAGACTTACCACAAACAGGCCAAGCTCCTAGTCTCATCATCACCCGATATTGAGGGCTGATATCGTACCACGAAGTGTGATAGTTAAAACTGCGATGTACATACTGCGTGTTATTAGTTTAAAACTGCTATGTACATACTGCATGTTATTAGTTTACGGTCTTTCGTGCAAACATGAAGGCACACAACGCTGGTGTGATTGTTAGACATGCACGATAGACCCTCATGCTAGAATTCACAGCATACAAAGCACAAAACGTTGACTGTTGATGGATAGTTTGTTGTAGTCTGTGGATGGGCCCCCAAATTTCACAAAATATAGCCCAGTGAAATATATTTGTCAGTGGCACAAAGTATACACAAGGGCCCTTGTACTCGAAAGGTGGCTGCAAATATGGGCCTATGGTATAATGGCCCTCTGTCGGTCAATTTTGGTATAAAAGTGGGTAATTTCTTCCAATTTGTCTTCTTTTTATTCTGAAAAACCTTGTTTGGTTTTTTTCAAAAAGGTAATTTTTTTTTTATTCTAGATTTTTTTACCACTTTCCAGAAATATTCTGAATACATTCCTTAACATTTTCATATACTCACCAAACGTCTTTTGCAGTGCAAATATAACTGTTGTGACAGCTGTGATAAGTAGCACTTCTGCCCATGGTAAACTCCAGTTGGCTTTAGGGTTCATCATCTCAGAATATGATCTATGGAAACTCAACCGGTATACTGTGAAAAGAAGATGAAGAGAAAGAAGCATTTAATCGAATGTATAATAGACAGCCCTCGAATTAAGGATCTGAAGCAGTGGAGGGGCACTGCAACTTTTTTAGGGCAAGTTGATAATTGCCTTGGATTTGCACTGAAAAGGCAAGGCAGCACGGCAGTTTTTAATATTTCAAGAGGGCATCACGGCAACTGTTGAAAATTTGAGAAGGACACTGGCAGGCAATTTTTCAAAAGCAAAGAAAACACACACAAACAGTCTTATAGATGATTTTATAATGAAGGGGCAGGGCTGGGGACCTGACAGCAACTTCATTAGAGGGCAGCAAGTGACTGCCTTGGTAAAGGACATATTTTGAGGGCATTACGGCAGTCAACAATCAACATCTATCTATGTTTGTGTGTGTTTTCTTCACTTTTGAGAAATTGCCTTGGTGCCCTTCTCAAATTTTCAACAGTTGAAATATTACAAATTGCCGTGCTGCCTTGCCTTTTCAGTGAAAATCCTGGTGAAAATCCAAGGCAATTATCAACTTGCCCTAAAAAAGTTGCTGTGTCCCTTCAGATCCTTAATTCGAGGGCAGAATTCAACTCTATAAATAATCTTGAAACCAACAAACCCGCCAACCCTCAGAATAAATCTCTAGATGATAAAAGGGGGCACACAGAGACGGGGATCCTTACATTGTTGCTTGTCTGCTACACTGAGGGCTTTCCAGTCGCCTGCTTCCTTTGCTCTCAATGCCTTCATTTCAGTGCCGAGCTCAGCATCTTCAACAAACCTCACCCTAGGTGCTGGCAATTCAACTCTGTCTTCATAGGTTCTGTCTAGGAAGCGACGACGGCATGATGTGGAAATAAACCGCCTCTGGCCCATTCGTAGTAAGTTAAACGCCATTATTACAACCTGTAATGTACGAAGAAAAAATTGTAGTACGGTATAAAGTTGAATGTCATGTTTGCAACCTTTACATGGGCAGTTCCGACCTTGCGGACAGTAGGGTGCATCAAACGCCCCTCATGTCAATCAAATTTTTTGTACCTAGTCTTAAAATGTGCCACTTGTTAAAATATTAACCTCCACAAAATTTTAATTCATTCCGAAGTCGTCTATGGGGTCCACCGTGGGCGTAAAGTTTAAGCATGAAACCCTGTATCAAACAGCTCGCGACCCTTATTAAGGCAGCTATTATAAATTACATATTTACAGTACACAATATTATAGCCAAAATATTAAATTCTCGATCATGAGAGCCAACTTGGGTACGCACAGTTATTTGCGCCGAGCGTACTACGCAAATACCGGCGCCTACGCCGCAAATACAGCTTTTGAGAATTGACAAATCACACAATCGTTGCTACATTTTTTGTAGGCAAGGTCAAGGTTTGGTCATGCACAGTGTTCGATTTACCACCTGCATACCTGCACCAGTGCATGTAACATTCCCTCTGTGCATGCAGCTTTTCACTACCTGCCTGCACGCGTGCATATACGATTTTAGCGCTTAGCGATATGACAAGCAGGGTTCACAGTTTATCGCATTTTCGCGTCCAGGACGCTTTTTGAACTCACTGGACCCGGAAAAAGTAAGATTATGTAACCTGAATGGGTCCAGCAGGCTGTGCTTGGACCCGGAAAAAATCCCATCAAAGAAATAGAAAATATCATCATAGATCGTCATTGTGCGATAACCCAGCTGAATCGGCTCAATTTTCATTCATAAATTACATACCGTACAATTACAAAAATCGCTGCAACATGATACACACCTCATCGCTATTTCATGCACAGATATTTGATCAGCGATACGAGGGGAACTGTGGAAGAGGTTGACTTGCGATTTTTTTTTTCGGATCGTGCAAATATTATGTTACAATAAAAATGTCAACAAAACAGGGTAAATTCCTGGTGACATCGCGAAAACACGTTTTTGCGATAGTTGTATATTTCAACCGAGCAAATATAACCAAATAACCAAATAATTAGATGATTAAAGTAGTGCATGTTAATTAGGTAGTAATTGTAGTTCTTTATGAGAAAGTCGCCCGATCGCGGCAAGGCGTCTTTTACCCAGTAATTTGACTCGACTTTGGTAAATTTTGGGTGCCGAATTCAGCATACTTTAATATTTATCGTTTGCGCCTGTACTGAAAATACATTTCCGGCTGTTTCTGAAGTTTCGTACATAAGTACAATTTGGACCCACAAAAATCAATTTGGGACCCGCAAATTTCAACTAAATGTGATCTGAATGGGTCCAGCATAAAAAAGTGGACCCGGTTATTTGAGAGCAAACTGTGAACCCTGATGACAAGGCAATATACAAAAGTAAACAAGCAGTCAGTCCGATTTGGAAAAACCCAATCTATTTTTAGCGCAACATCCTGACTTCATTAGAAGGGCTGGCGCAAATCGCGCAATTGACAATTCCCGATACACCTATCACGTGAGAACTGTCACTTTTTTTCATTGACTTCCCTAGTCTTCTACACAGCCAGTTTGCGTCGGTCTGATACTTGTCGATCCTAACGAACATTCGAGATAGCCATACAGTCTGGTCCGAGACTATGACTTCCCTTAAGGGGCTAGCGTAATGTGACGTCATCCACCAATTCCCGATACCCTCGCACATGTAGAAGCTGTCATTTTCATTTCATTGAAAAAAAACACCGGAATTTAAACCGTGGGAATTATTTGTTTACGTACGGAAAATAATCATAATAATGTCCAGCAAAAAATGAAATAGCTCAAAAAACACTTGCATCATTCTGGAAATCGTGCACCTCGTCGGCGACTAGTTCTAGAACAGATGAAGCCACAGCATCCAGTATTTTGGCTAAGAAATCGGCGAGTGATCGGCATAAAAATGACAATGACAGTGGAGCCGGGAATATTATTACAAGCTTAACTGACAATGATCATGATTCAATGTGATTTTATGTTTGCTTTAATTTTGGTGCATGCACACTTTTTGCTGTGCATGTAGAAATTTTGGGCTACATGCACCAGTGCAGGTAGGAAAAAAATTGTAAATCGGACACTGGTCATGCAGGTCGCGCGATCGTGTTATTCTATGAAAAGTATGCTGACGCAGAAGGTACAACCTCTCATGATCCAGAAATTGTTATTTTGGCTATAGCTGCCTTATGCCGCGCCAACAACCAATGCCATGGTCAACCGGCTTGTTGTCAAGTCCGTTGATCAGCCAATCAGCGTGATCGTTTATTTCCTCTGACCCTGTGTGTAACGCTCGTCTACTCTTGGCGCACAGCTCGGACCACGGAAGTAATAAAGAATTAACTTTTAGTCACTCAGTCTCAACATGTCAAAAAAAAAAAAACATGAAAAAAAGCATGCATGCATGTGATTTGTCATTTGACTGTGCAGTTCTACTAACATGACTAATGTAATGGTACTGCAAACTTGCAAAGCACAATTGGATAGTGCTTTTGAGTCCTTTCAGCTGTAGCCCGAGCATGCCGAGGTACTCACACCTCCGTCACTACGATTTCCACTGCACTGGCCTTCTCCGTACGAAGGTCTGAGACTCCTGAGCATATCTGGTCCAGGGTACACATAAAATACCACTTTTTCTCATAAATACCACTTCCTACCATTCCTCACATGAAGATGAGACTTAAAGTTTTAAACAAAACATATTTGGTGCATGTTCGTAAATTTTGAGCACATTTGAGGACGTAAAAGACCAAACTTGCATGACTTGTGACTGTTATCGTCGCCGTGTTTTGAATTCTTCCTGTAAATAGATGCCGTCAGTGTACAGTGACAGTGTGACGTCATCACCGCGACGTGATTTCACGGTGCCCCGTTCATGCCGTTTTTACGTACGTATGGCACTCATGGCCCTAGTGAGGAAGGAACAGGGCCATGATGTTTCGGGCTATTTCAGCTGCTGAGCAAGTGAGACTGAGAGCTGATGGAGCTGGCATGTATATTCATTGTACATGTGCAATGTGTGCATGTTGTACTTGTACGTGCGTTTTCGTGCACTGCATGCATGGCAATTGATGGAGATCAAATTATGAACGCGGATGGATGATTTTGATGTTAAATTTGAGCAAATATCTGGCCTAAATTTTACTTTTATACACAACTCTGATACCACCACTTGTATTACCACTGAACACTAACAATAATTTCAACAAAAGTTGGCTGTAATTACCTTTCTTTTTGCCTAGTTTGTGTCACTTTTCCTCTGCGGGTTTCACATCAAAATGGCGTTTACCGGCTAGGCTAAATTCATTGAACATTCAACTTCTACGCATGGCACACTAGCATTTGATGTTGTGCACTTGAAGTGAAGGAGGATAAAAGACTTAGGCTATTCACCGTCACGGCGATTTCGAAAGGTCATCTGGGGTCAATGAAGTTCTTGAGTTGCCAAATTAGTTTGACTTCGACTAAATTTATATACAAGGTGTTTCCTAAATCTGAACACTATATACTTGTACGCCTTTTTCTCAGGAGTACTCCGGGTTTAAATGGCCTTACAAATAGAAAAAGAAAATAATTCATTTCGCGGCCACCTCCCTCCTCACTTTCTGGGATCAGTCCATATTTTGTTTATTTTTCGTTTAAAAATACAATAAGGGAGTGCAGTGGGGGGATAAAAAAATTGAATAAAAGCCCGGGGCAACATGTACGACACGACAAGGCATATACACATTCCAAATTGTGTGTGTGCTACTGCTCCACGTTAAGTATTTCAATTGTGTACTCTCAAGCTTCAAATCAATAACATTTGCGCACTTTACAATTTGGGTGTAAGTGTTCGAAATATGCCTCAAAAAGTTACAGGCCAGCCGGGCTTGACCTTAAAAGTTACCGGCCACCCGGGCCGGCAACTAGATGCCACTGTCAGAAAAGTTACCGGCCAGGCCAAAAAGTCACAGGCCAATGGCCGGCTAACCGGCCCTATTTCGAACGCTGGGTGTAACACTATGAGTATAATAACTCCAAACGGTAATTTTAGCTAAATAAGGAGACGAAAAATGAAAACCCTGTTCTACGGGCGGGCCCAGCCGACCCAGATTTTGGAAAAAAAAAGAAAATTCGACAATTTCAGGAACAATTTTTTTTTTTGTATTTTCCCAAATTGCAAATATTTACAGATTTTGTATGCAATCAGAATGTGCGCACAATGTTATATAAATTATGCAAAAATTCGCTCTGCAAACTTTCTTTGCTCTAAAAAAATTTCAGTGCCATGCTTCGCGCTTTAATAGTTCTGGTAATAAATAATTTGTCTTGAGTCTGTGTAAGGGTGGTGCAATAATTATGTGTACCCGGGGTGAATTCTCAAAATGGTCTGCCAAAAATCGCTTGCCCCCCTTTGGCCGTGCCAAAAACCTTTGCCCCCCTTTCGACGTGCCAAAAACCTTTGCCCCCCCTTTTGACGTGCCACCAAAGCTTGGCCCACTTACACATGCAAGATTTTGGGGAACCCCGAATTTAAAACCTTAAATTGTCTTAACATATAATGCGAGCGCAGCGATCAGGAAATTTTGCATATTTGAACGTGTTCAGTAGCGTTTTCCTCACGCCTTTTAGGGCGTAATATAGAAACGGTGCCCAAAATATCTGTGCCAAAATTGCTTGCCCCCTTTCGACCTGCCAAAATCGCTTGACCCCGGTGACCCCCCCCTTTCGACCTGCCAAAAATGCTTGCCCCCCTTTGGCCTGCCAAAAATCTTTGCCCCCCCCTATAATTCACCCCCCCGTACACATAATTATTGCACCACCCCTAATGAAAGGGTATGTCACATCACATACAAATTTTCGACCCAAGATTTTTTTTTTAAATTGCCCCCGACAGGGGGGTCATAAGAAATTGACTCCGGTCACCGACATATTCATTACCCCCCCCACACACCCCCACACACCCGTCTGAAAAAAATTACATCCCTATTAAAGTTTTATTATTATGAAAAAGGGATTTTAATGAGCAAGTATTTAGGATTTGTACTATAAAAATAAGCGGAAGTGATGGGTGTGACTGGCAACCTATTAATTAGACTAGTCTCTTTTGCATACGTTTATGAAGTCATGGAAGTTACAGCACTGTATTGGGACTATGCTACGACTTTTAAAGTCTGTATAAAGACTACATTTAGTATTCATCATCAAGTCACGCATACAGGAAGGCAATCAACGTGGACAAAATGACAATGTAACAAATGATCAGGTCGATAATTCATTATTTCAAGTAAGTGTGGACGAAGAGATGATAGTATTCTATCAGTTCCGAAGTTTTGGTGAATAAATTAAGGTAAGTTAAGAGGCAGACGGTACTTGAAAATGACCATTGCTCCAGTAGAAACAGCTGGATTCATCATGGATTGCAAAGCCATTCTGTAAAAATAGATTAGTATTTATTTTCCATAAAATGTTAGCTTTTACTGTCAGATATGTCCCCTTTTAATTTTGAGCCAAACAAGTGAGGTAAAGGCAAGAAAATTGGAATTTACTGCTAGCGCCCATTCATGTTACTTACTAGTCCGAGGTGTATATCCAGGCTGGACACATCACACTACCGTGTGATGTGTCCAGTTAAGTTCATCGCCGAACTTACATATAAGATGGAGAGTTTAGCATAACGGCCTGCCTATTTACGCTTCCTGAAAACACTCTTGCACATAACATACAAAACCACAAATTCACTAACTTCAACTTGCACTACCGACACCATGAAAAATATTTTAATTATTACCGATCCTTCAGAATACTTGCAAATATTGGCAGTTTCATAAAATCCTGCTGCTGAAAATCGTAAATTCCACAATCTTCTGTCAGATCCAGGTCAGTAATCACAGATGGGCGAATCTACCAGCGTGACAAGACCAGAGATAATAAAGGATGAGAGGCCACGCCGTACAAATAGCTAGCCTGATTGGCAAGCGCCGCCGCTGGCCAGATCTTCTGACGGTCGTGTATGATGAGTAGAGACCATAGAGCCCTATATAGGGCTCTGTGGAAGAAACGGTTCCTAATTTTGAAGCCATGGATAATATATTCATTTATACGAGAACCATATTTTTGTACCAATCACAGAACAGAATTTCACCTACTCACAGCTGTCAATCATTCTTGTGAAACGAAGCTCCGCCTAGTATCAAGGTCTTTTTCTGCGCATTGGTTGTGCGCATTAACTAGCCTCCAGCACAAATCCTGTGCACACGATCAGGTTGGATGGGCGGTTTACGCCTGGTTTACACAATAGGAACTGAACTGCGATGCATCCTAAACTGGATCGTTTCCGTGTATTCGCATTGCATGGTGGGTAATCGCCTGCCAGTTTGCGTAGCTCCACGTTCACAACAGTTTAAAATCAACACAGGTAAATCCATATAAAAATTAACATGGACACAAAATTGACATAGCTCATGTAATTCAAATAATAAAATAATAAAATGTAATATTATCATGATAGATGCACGTTTTATTAAAACTTGAAAAGATTATTAAGTCCAATAATTTGTTTGTGTTAGCTTGCACGAGTCACAAATTGGCGACCCATCACGCATTTTCTGCATGTGCCGACATTAGTAACTCATAGTCATAGTGACTGTCCTCAAACTAGCGCCAGTGTGTCTCAGGCCTGATAACGACCCCAGGTAATTTTATGCAGAAAGTTTTCTTGCGAACAGCTGCAGGTGACAATTAAACAATGAACACGGCTTGTTTATGTACATGCGTGGGGAGGCTTGTACGTCAGCTGACGTGTTTTGGACATGTTCGGCGTAAAAAGTGTCGTTTTTCTTCATGAAAAATACCAGCGATGACCAGTTTTTTGTGGGCTATTTGATTTACAGGTATGTCGGTTCGTCATAGGGTAGAAATGATAGCTGTACAATTTGTATAACATACAGTTTAACATAGGCCTAAACATTAAATGGGCACAACTCGACCTTCCGTATTATGCACAAGTATGTGGAAGTGGCAGGCATATCCGAGGTGCTCTGACGATAACACTCCGATCGCCAGGCAATCTACGTTGTAGTAGGCCAGTGGGACAACGAAAACGCTACGTGAACGAGCTAGTTACTTACACCTATCGAATGTGTGTCATCGGCCCTCAGTCTCACAGTTCAAACACACACACACAGCCTCACCCAGGGCAGGCATAGAGTTTTGATGCAGCAGCATGTTTTGTTGACATAAATACTGTTTACATGTACTTCATTTGACAGTAACTAATCCATAAATTTGACAACTCAAATACAAAGGATATAAGTTGGCAATCCAATCTTCATGATCTTACACTACAGTTATGTTATGCAATCAAGTTTACAACAGTCAACACTGTCAGCTACTGTCAGTCTTACAATGAGCAGAAGTCACTGAGTCATGCCATTCAAGTACCAATATTGATTATCTCAAGTGGCCTGCTGCAATTGACCAGAAATGAACTGTATGATTTTCCTGTTTATAACAAAACCATGTTTTCCTTGATTTTGGTACGGTATGAAAATGAGCAAATAGAATTTAATGTCTTGTCAATTTGGAGTTATTAGCCTAATAATTAGGGCAACTAAAACTGATATTAGGTAAGTTTTATCTGTCTGGAATCTGTATTGCCTGTTCTGAGGAAATTAAATGCAAAACCAACCATGGCTGATGTGGACATTGTGTAGTGTTTTTCAGTACCGTACCCTGTTTTCCATGTACATGTTACTCCTGCAGTTGGTCCTCGGGGTGTGTGTGTATCATTCTTTTGGTCGGGCTGACGTCACAAAGGGGAAATAGCTTTGTAAAACCAGTGTGCGCATGTGCAGTTCCCCTTTCTCGAGCTGGTTGCTATGCGCACGCTTGTTCAAAGGGGATGAAGGGGACAATGTTCCCGGATGTCCGACCGAGTGAATACTGTCATGACTGTAGTGTATGTGTATCCCGCACGCCGTGTACACTGTACCGTACGTACTGTGCATACCTGTTCGACTAATATTTCCATCGTAATAATAAAACGCCGGTTCAGTGTTCGATTTACCACCTGCATACCTGCACCAGTGCATGTAACATTCCCTCTGTGCATGCAGCTTTTCACTACCTGCCTGCACGCGTGCATATACGATTTTAGCGCTAGCGATATGACAAGCAGGGTTCACAGTTTATCGCATTTTCGCGTCCAGGACGCTTTTTGAACTCACTGGACCCGGAAAAAGTAAGATTATGTAACCTGAATGGGTCCAGCAGGCTGTGCTTGGACCCGGAAAAAATCCCATCAAAGAAATAGAAAATATCATCATAGATCGTCATTGTGCGATAACCCAGCTGAATCGGCTCAATTTTCATTCATAAATTACATACCGTACAATTACAAAAATCGCTGCAACATGATACACACCTCATCGCTATTTCATGCACAGATATTTGATCAGCGATACGAGGGAACTGTGGAAGAGGTTGACTTGCGATTTTTTTTCGGATCGTGCAAATATTATGTTACAATAAAAATGTCAACAAAACAGGGTAAATTCCTGGTGACATCGCGAAAACACGTTTTTGCGATAGTTGTATATTTCAACCGAGCAAATATAACCAAATAACCAAATAATTAGATGATTAAAGTAGTGCATGTTAATTAGGTAGTAATTGTAGTTCTTTATGAGAAAGTCGCCCGATCGCGGCAAGGCGTCTTTTACCCAGTAATTTGACTCGACTTTGGTAAATTTTGGGTGCCGAATTCAGCATACTTTAATATTTATCGCTTTGCGCCTGTACTGAAAATACATTTCCGGCTGTTTCTGAAGTTTCAGTACATAAGTACAATTTGGACCCACAAAAATCAATTTGGGACCCGCAAATTTCAACTAAATGTGATCTGAATGGGTCCAGCATAAAAAAGTGGACCCGGTTATTTGAGAGCAAACTGTGAACCCTGATGACAAGGCAATATACAAAAGTAAACAAGCAGTCAGTCCGATTTGGAAAAACCCAATCTATTTTTAGCGCAACATCCTGACTTCATTAGAAGGGCTGGCGCAAATCGCGAATTGACAATTCCCGATACACCTATCACGTGAGAACTGTCACTTTTTTTCATTGACTTCCCTAGTCTTCTACACAGCCAGTTTGCGTCGGTCTGATACTTGTCGATCCTAACGAACATTCGAGATAGCCATACAGTCTGGTCCGAGACTATGACTTACCTTAAGGGGCTATTGTAATGTGACGTCATCCACCAATTCCCGATACCCTCGCACATGTAGAAGCTGTCATTTTCATTTCATTGAAAAAAAACACCGGAATTTAAACCGTGGGAATTATTTGTTTACGTACGGAAAATAATCATAATAATGTCCAGCAAAAAATGAAATAGCTCAAAAAACACTTGCATCATTCTGGAAATCGTGCACCTCGTCGGCGACTAGTTCTAGAACAGATGAAGCCACAGCATCCAGTATTTTGGCTAAGAAATCGGCGAGTGATCGGCATAAAAATGACAATGACAGTGGAGCCGGGAATATTATTACAAGCTTAACTGACAATGATCATGATTCAATGTGATTTTATGTTTGCTTTAATTTTGGTGCATGCACACTTTTTGCTGTGCATGTAGAAATTTTGGGCTACATGCACCAGTGCAGGTAGGAAAAAAAATTGTAAATCGGACACTGCGCCGGTTCCATCATTTTATTCAAAATCTCGGATTTTGACATTTGAAACTACAGCACTAGGCTACGGTCTTGATTTTTGCAGAGTATCTTTATTGACTAAAGTAAAAGTACATTACAATCGTGTTAAAACCAGAATGTAATAAAATTTTGAGGGCGTTCTCCTCAGCAAATGTTATAAATATGGCTTTAATTTCAATGCCACCCATCATCATGATCATGACCAAAAAACATACATTACATGTAGGGTTTCATTCATATATTTTCATGACTAAATGGTTGTGCGGCCCTCGGGCATAAACAACCGTTTAGTCATGAAAATATATGAATGAACCCCGTTCATACATTCCAGAACATTTTGTGATTCTTAATTCATCAAAATAATAACAAAAAATTACAAGTAACATTATATTAAAAACATCATTTTCCTTTATTTTCCCTACCTGGCGATCTCACATCCGGGACACCAGGCATAAACACTGTTTATGCCCGGCTCTCGACCAATCACGCACGCTGTTACATAGCGTGTATGTATGAACAAAATAAGCAAGTTCGATAATTCAGAACCGAGTGCAAATCAGTGCATTGTGGGTAAAAGTCTGTAGGGATATCACAGCCAGGCCTCACACAGTAATTCAATGAGTGATGAAATTTGCACTTTTAAAAAAACCTTTTTAAATTTTTTTTTGCCAGTTGTTGGGTCTGATTGTCCCCATAGAACGTTTATATAACAAACAAAGATAGTTAGAACCTACCTTGGAAGTACCAAAGTTGTAAATGACAAATGAAATCACAGGAATTTCCGATCAGTCAAAGTTCATTCCCACAGCCGTCTATGGGAGGATTGTGTTATTATATCCCCAAAAATGTCCAATAATATTACCCACAATGCACTCTGTTCTGAATTATCGAATTAGTTGGTCATGGTCAATTAATTGTCCTCCAGTAAAGTAGTAACTACAAATTTTGAATGTTTGAGGAATTGTTCTCAAGTTATAGCAAGTGCTATACGCTGGCGAAGTTACTTAATAATCGGATTTAATAACTACCATAGCAATTTGATTGAGAAATCTATATATAATTAAATCTACTATCCACGACAACACAAATGTACATGAAATGATAGTTTTCCTATGTGTGTGTCTAAAGTCACCCCACTGTCCAAAGTCACCCCGTTTTACGGTATTAATTATTAATTATGATTATTGTTTTCAATCTTTCAGGTGCTGCTTTGTCAAACCCAAAGTATTACAGACATAATGTATGTGGAGTAATGGCATGTAACCATGGTAACAAGAGACAATCAACTTTTTCTTCAAGCACCTTGTTTATATCGTCGCAAATGAGTCCAATCCTGCTGCAATTGGTAATGGTAATTTCAATCAGGAAGAATGCGTTACTGACCACAGGAGTCTAATACTTCAAAAATCAAACAATCAAACATTTTCAAGGACAAGTCAAGGCCTTTGACCTTTTGACACCACCTGTGACCTTTGACATCATGGTTGCGTCATTTCGCAGCTATGTGTGGGACCCACAGCTGATAGTGTCTCAGATATTGACTATGCAAAGTATATTTTATGTATGTTATGGGTTCTGGCTGGTGATGGTGGATTTCATTGTGGATGCCCCACGTTCCTTGGACCAGATTTTTAAATATGAGGTGAGCACACATATTAGGAATTGATTTAATGGGGAAGGATGAGGGGGGGGGGAGCTTTGGAAAATACAAAACTAAACGGGCAAGAACTAACCTAACCAAAACAAGATTGATGTACACTGTACATTGTAATGCATGTACAGTGTAGGGCCTATCGTACAGAGACTGAATCATAAATTTCAGTCCAAGTGATTTCACATTGACCCTGCAATGATTAGTCCTGAAATCAATTTTGAAGAGCTTATTTCCAAACCGTGTTAAGTCCACAATCCCATGTGTCTCATTTACTTGTGTGATACAATCACAATTACTTTGACAAGTTTGACATTAGCAACAATGAGTTGTACCATCAACAAGCTATTATTTACCATAACAATGCTGCATAACAATATGCAGACTATTGTTCTCATTTGGGAAACAAAGGCACACCAGTATTGTTACTGTGCATCCATCCACTGTTTGCTTTGTAATGGTGCATCATGATCCAACTGAAATTAGTATCAAAACCCATTGCAATATCGCACAGGAAAATCAGATACATAGGTTTGTGGACTTAACACGGTTTGGAAATAAGCTCTTCAATTATTGATTACACCAAATCAGAAAGTTCCTGCAATCTTATTGATTCTTAGCTGTGTGATATGACATGATACAACACGGTTCAGCATGTGCACGTCGACGCCGATATGCGTACTCCCTAGATTTGAATCCATCAGAGGCGCATGGCAACAATTGGACTGAACGATTCTAACTAAGCCTTAGGTAATTTTTTGTAAAATGAAGGATTTAATTCGTTAAAAATTTGGTACAATCATTAATATTTTTTTAATTTCAATTGAAGCATAAGAATGAGAATAAAGAAATTTTTTGTAGCTGCTGACATGCATCTTTCATCTCATATAACGCAAGAAAAATCATTACTTTTGGCCTAAAACTACTTGGCTTTGCCTCGTTGTTCTGCTTTTAAAAGATAATGATGTTGCCTGTGTTATGTGAGACGGTAGATGCATGACAGCGGTTAAAAACAAAACCTTAGTATTCTCTAAATATTTATATATACCGTAACCACCCGGGTATAAGCCCACCTTCAGGTATAAGCCCACCCCCTATTTTTCAAAACATTCTGGGAACAAGGGTGCACTCGGCTATAAGCCCAGTACTTAATTTTGGCCAAGTTCTTAAATCAAATCAATGATTTTCTCTCACATTTAAGAACAAATTAAAAAAAATATCAGTTGATAATTAACATTCCACACTCAGAATTTTAAGAAATTGACATAGATGATAGAAATTACGGGTACATTGGGCATATACAAATGGGGATGATTTTTCTTACTTCTAAATTCACGTACTAGCCCCTCCCCGGATATAAACCCACCCCCATTTTTGAAGTGAAATCTGCCATCTAGGGGGGTGGGCTTATACCTGAGTGGTTACGGTATATGCAAAATGTACATCTCATAACTGCCAGTACTGTTAAGGGGTCTAAAATGAGCGTTTATTGCGTTTCAACAGTATTTTTTGTAGGACATGAGAGCACCTCAGACCTATCGAATTGCATTCTGAATACGAAGCATGTCTTTCTGATATCAAATAATTTTCATTTTTTGAAAATCACAATATAATACAAATTTTATGATAAATTATAAAAATTTGATATTTTTCAAATTTTTGATATATAACAGTCCTCGAAGTAAATTATATAAATCTAATGATATATTCTTTTAAAGTGTATGTAGCAGGGAAGAAAAGCCGACGGTCAATTGAAAATTTTGACCTTTCATATTGAAGATATGGATTTTTTTTCCCAAAAAGACCTAATTTTTTTTGGTGTTTTGTGAAAAAAATCCATATCTTCAATCTGAAAAAGGTCAAAATTTTCAATTGATCGTCGGCTTTTCATCCCACCTACATACACTTTAAGTATAAATCATCAGATTTATAAAGTTTACTTCAAGTACTGTTAAATATCAAAAATATCAATTTTAATGATTTGCCATAAAATGTGTATTAAATTGCGAATTTCAAAAATCAAAATTATTTGATATCAGAATGACATTCTTCGTATTCAGAATGCAATTCGATATGTCTGATGTGCTCTGATGTCCCAAAATAAATACTGTCCAAATGTTCATACCCCAGCCCTTAACATTGGTAATTTCTTTGTATATTGGTTTCAGTGCCTTGAGTTTGGTTCATCTAGAGGAAGATTAATAGTTGGAGTCTATGTTCTTAATTCACTCACAGGGTAAGTGTACTGCTTCAAAAATGTATCCTTACACTTGAAAAAAGAATCCAGCACAGTATGATACCCCATTGAGTCCATTGTGACCTCAAGAAATACTTTACAAGCATTTGATTGGACGAAGGTCCAGTTGTAAAAGTGACAAACTGACTTATCCAAGACCAAAAGATTCCAACAAGTGCAACAAAGAGACAACACAGTTTCTTCAGCCAAGCTATATTTTAAAAGCAGTAAGTTGTTTTTTTCAGTGTTTTTGTTTCAGTTTTCTTTAGTTCCTTTTGTGCAAGTTCGTTTGCTCCCATCAATATCTTGTGTGGCCACTGTTATTGTCCATAAAGGCACTTGTTGGAATCTTTTGGCTTTGGATAGCCAAGTTTGTCACTTACGGTAACTTTTAGAGGCATTGTTGACATGGTGCCTTCAGGAAAGAAAGTTTCCTAACTTATGAGGCAGTTTGTATGTTTGAAGGTGCAAAATTAACTATAAGGCGTGCTGTTTTACTGCTTCATTTAGAACCTCAATCATCATGAGTTGTAAACAAACCATGCCCATGTTTGATTGACATATGACGTCAGACGCATACTAGTCTTTTTAATTCTGTCTTTGATTATAAGAACCTTGGTTTTTCTCCCGGTTTTTCTCAGATTGCTGATCCTGATCAATCTACTGTTAAACTTGATATTATTGCAGCATTAATTTTTCATGATTTGAACTGTTCTCAGCAGTTGTGTGGTTTCTTATAGTCACGATTACAAACAGTTACACATTTTAATACCCAATTCATACACTCTTAGATAGCAAGAACCAATCAGAACAAGCGTTAGAAAAATCCAAACCATGCATTGATTGTGTCTAATTGCACTCCGCGTACTACGTGCAGTGTTTTCACGCGCGTTCGTGTCTCGTAGGCTTGATTAATTTTTCAGGCGGGTTGATGCATTTATATTTGGGTCTATTATCCAATGTTTTTAGTGATAATTTTGCTATAAAAACAGCAAATATCACATGTTTTTTCTTGTGTATGAAATAGGTTAATGAACTTGTATTACTTGTTGCTCGAGAAATTACAAAATAATGCACTTGCGCTGATGTTGATGCGTCTAGTGCACGACCCCCGTTAGACGCATCAACATCAGCGCGCGTGCATTATGTTGTCTAATTTCTCGAGCAACAAGTAATACAAGTCAAACCTATAAATGTGACACAATCTGGTCCATGGAGGCCGAAGGCGGCCAATTTGAAATTGAGATCAAAGGGAAAATATGGTGTAAAAAACAAAAAAAAATACATAAGAAAATTGATATCACAAGCACTTCATAGATTTAGACCCAACCAAGTATACTAGACCTTTGGTGTTTCCAGTATAAACAAATCCAATTTACGCTTTCCTACACCTCAATGGCAGCCATAGCTGGGTCCCCGCTTAGGTCTATCCCACCTCCCTAAAATGTGAAATAATGTGGCCTTGGCGGGAGTTTAAAAACTGCATTCCATCACCCGTGTTACACGTAGACAAAAGAATGATGAACGTTTACAACACAATACAATTCAACATCGGGTAGTAACAACACCAGTTTTGAGCAGGCGGGACCCAGTAATGGCCAACTGAATTCTGACCATCACTTGGCTCGTTGGATTCGTCTATTATGATAGCCTAATGTTTGAAATGATTAACTCAATTTTTAAAAATGCCTCCTTTGGACACCATGCACCAAATTGTGTCACATATGCTTTAAAAAGCCTATGGGGAACAAATATTTTGCAGGGTTTTAAATTCACCATTTTGAAACAACCGTGAAAATAAAAACCACAAAAACTTCCCGCTACACAGTATTAATGATACTTTTTCTGTTTCCATTACAGAGCCTTAGGTCTATGGTTTCTTGTGCAGCGTTCCAAACAGTGTACAGATTATGCCTTCACAGTGCATTTCCTTCATTTACTTGCATGCTGGATATACAACAGACAATTCCCTAACACAGTGTCATGGTGGCTGGTAAACATTGTATGTATCGCTATGATGACGGTATTGGGAGAGTTCTTATGTATGAGGACTGAACTGAGAGCAATACCAGTGTCTGCAGCATTGAAAGCGGATTTATGACAGCAGTGAGGGCGCTGGTAATCAAGCTGCTGATGAACACATGGTTTTGGCAGCTTACATGTAATTAATGGCACTACCAACTTGGACATTACCACACTTTACTGGTATAGGGATCTTGACTGAGAAATTCAATTGAATGAACATTGTCATGTCATTTTTAGATTTGTGTATATTGAGAACTCTAGATCAGGGTTAAAGAGGCGTGGTCTGATTTTTCACTGTTTTCTATCCTAGATTAAGGCCTACCATTAAGGGGGTACTACACCCCTGTGGTAAATTTGTGACTATTTTTGCATTTTTCTCAGAAAATTATAACACACTGGTAATCAAAATTATGTATATTATTGGGGCAAAGAATCCAATTACTACACTGAAATTTCAGTGACTCAAGACAAGCGGTTTATATATATGATAGGAAACGAGGTACATGCTAGCTGTACTGGTACCTTATTTCTTATCATAAATAACAAACCACTTGTCTTGGGTCACTGAAATTTCAGTGTAGTAATTGGATTCCTTGCCCCTATAATATACATAACTTTTGTTACCACTGTGTTATTAGTTTTTGAGAAAAGCGAAAAATAGCCACAAATTTATCGAGGGGTGTAGTACCCCCTTAAAACAATGTTTTCAAATTCTGAGTTTCATTGCTCCAGCGGTTTTGATATGAGAAGCAAAAATGTGTAAAACAGTTCCCTGAGAGTGAGAAAAATATGTATGTGCTTTTGCTTCTGATACCAAAATCTCAATTTTGATGAGAAAAATTCGGAGATGGACTGTCGATCGATCAAGGACTTACAAAATCATGAATAATGAGTTGGTGTCAGTTTCAGCTACACTGTACACAGAGAAACAAGTTTTATAGTGAAGTAATGTGGTAGAGCATGTGTCAAAAATACTGCTAGAATGCTACATGTACCTGAGGGGGTCAAGTCCACACACATGAACAGACATGTAACTACCTTCTTGCATTGAAACTTTTAATATATTAAATAAATGGACATGGCCTCTACCTCAGGGGTAGCGCTAGGTTTTAAAACAAGGAGTCAAAATTTTGAAATTTTGTGATACCATGGAACCAGAACAATAAAAATAAAGGGTTCAAATGACCCTTGAGCAACCTCTAAATGGTAATTTTGCTCGCCAAAAGCTAAAAGAATGCGCCTATGACCCCATGGCGCAGGTTAGCGCTACCCCTGCTCCACCTTATAACAGAGTGTGTTGAACAGAAAAAAAATCTTTGGTTAATAATATTTTAAAATAAAGATAGTACCGTACACAATGTAGTATATTTAACACATTGTGTTTAAAATCTAAAAATCCAATAATATTGGATTTGACATCATTAGATTAGCAGTATTTGAAAATGGCAAAAACAACTAAATTACATAAATATTTCATAAAACCTTTTTAAAAGAGTCTTGATAATTCAAGCAATAATCATGCATCCACATGTCATTTCATAACGAAAAACATGTTTTTGCTATTTTCCCTCAAAATATGCAAAATGTGACTTAACCCGGTTTAGATCTGGGGTCCTCTGTTGGTAATTGTATGTATCTGCATCCCATTCCTGTGGGTATTGTGAAAGGGGAAATTTTCGTGGTTGTTTAATTTTTGTGAATTTCGCGATTGGAGCTCCAACCGCATTACAAGTAACACCTCGCGAATATATGCAACAATTTATTATATTACAAGTATAGGGCAGGACTTAGCCATCGCGAAAATAACATTCACGTAAATGTCTCTCTTACTCTAAATCGCGAAAATAACTGCTGTGCTCGCGAAAATATTCCCTTTTACAGTATGTGCCATGTACAAGTCACAGGGACGTGAAGGTTAGTCATGGGGTGTTCATTCAATTGAACAGTTTACTTACATTGTGACCTTTGCCGGAGAGCGTTGATAGAACCGAGTCAATACGCGGATTTAGGGTTTCTCTACCGGAAGTCAATTTGTGCCGAAATTCCTTCCCACAATGCAATAAGCGTTTTGCATAACAATAGATACAGTTCTGAGGTTAATCAATGTTCTTTGTTATGCAATACGCATATTGCATTGTGGGAAGGAATTTCGCACAAATTGACTTCGTAGAGAAACCCTAAATCGCAGATAGGAGCGGTAACAATGTCTTCTAATAAGTATAAAGCTGAATTGTGACAACAGTTGGAGCGCCACCACAGCTTTGGCATAATCTATCGCATTACATGGAACATTAATTTACTGAAAGCCAAGACCGAATTAAAAAGAGTAGTTTGCATCAGACGGCAGGGCAAAGGACGCTGTGTGCTTGGTTGCTGACCTGCGCAGTACGGAACAGCATGTCAACAGGACGTCATACCAGTGGCGGCGCCACAGGGGGGCAAATGCCCCCCCAGTCAGAACTCTTGCCCCCAGAAAAACCCAAAATTACCACTTTTTTGCGGTAATTTTGCCCCCCCCTGAAATTCACTATGCCCCCCGAAAAAAAAAAAAAAAAATTCCTGGCGCCGCCACTGCGTCATACGCAAACTAGTCTATTTAATTCGGTCTTGGATTATACTGTTTGATTTTTTGCTGTTTAATGTGGTATTCCAGTTGAAATCCATACACCCTCTATGGAAGGCATGGTCTTGATCTCTCACACAAGGGATATAGGTTTCAAATGGAGTCACACATCCACCGGAGTGTGTAATTTGAAATCTATACACCCCCTGTGTGGAGGATTAACGTCATGTATACCAACCTTCCAGAGGGCGTATGGACTTCAACTGGAATAGCCCATTGCTGTTACATTATATGATCATATTATAGGTGGGTGATCCAATTGTAATGGTAGTTTTTTTTTACCTCACATTGAGGCTCATCACTCAAACGTTCTTATTTTTGGGTGAAATTTCTGCAGCACTTTGGATTTTAGAAGCTAAAATGTGACACGATCTGGTCCATGTGAGCCAAAGGCGGCAAATTTGAAACTGAGATAAAGGTAAAAATATGGAGTAAAAATACAATAAAATACATAAGAAAATAGACTTCCAAAAACTTCATAACTTTAGAACTAAGTATGCTAAACCTTTGGTGTTTTCAGTAAATAATGGCCTATTGTATGTATAATGTAATGATTACAGTAACTCAATTAAAACAAAAATGCTTCCTTTGGCCCCCGTGGACCCGATCATGTCACAAATGTGCATCACAGTGGCCCACAGAATACTACAGGACTTCAGGAGTGGTAACCACCAAAATCAAACTATCATGTTATTGATCATACTATCTAAATCAGGCCTTCTCAACTGGCGGCGCGCGCGCCACTTGTGGCGCTTGGAGTTAGTCGAAGTGGCGCATGAAGTGGCGCACAGTAAATTTACTAGTTTTTCCTCATAAATTGTTTACTTAAAAGGGTTGAAAATACCACATCTGAGCCTTTAGATAGCCTTAAAATCTCAGAGCTTCCGGGGGCGCTGCCCCTTGGACCCCCGCGGCTGGGGCTTTCACACTGGAACCCTACAGTGGCCATGAGGCGCGGGCCTCCTGGACCCCATCCGCTATATGCGTTCCATCGCGCACACGCTCCCTCACAAAATGCTCCCTAAACATGTTGGCACTTCATTATCACTAAAATTTCCCAGTTGGCACTTCAAATAAACTAGTTGAGAAGGCCTGATCTAAATGAAACATAATTCAGGTCTAAGATTTCACTGGGGTTATGGGAAAAATATGAGCTTTCACCTGATACCAAAATTTGGATTTTGATGGGGTAAAGTGGGAGGTGTTAAGGTTGTCATTTGTCAATCGAGTCACACACTGTCTGTTGGTGCTTGGGTTGGGAGCAAATTAAATTGGTAGCCTCATCACCCCGATTAAGCCCTTCAAAATGTAGATTTTGGTATCAGGTAAAGCTCATATAAGCCCTGACATTATTGGACACATTATGTTCAAAGCCTTTGAACATAATTTTACATGTGAAGCACTGAGTTTTGACTACTTGTATGGCATAATGCACTTTATTTTTGAAGCAATGGGGCCTCCAAAATATCAAAATATTTTGGTCTAATTTACTTCAATCTTGAATATATTGTACAACAATAATGATTTGTAGGGGCATTTTAACAGCAAAAACAGTTGTTCGGATGCATGAAAAAGATGGAAAACTTCCAACACCATCTTTGATTCAGTGACTATGATAGAGGGCAGTAGTTTGTAATTGTTATTTTTGGAACCGGGAGGTAGATGCGTAAATCACAGCAATCCTATTTTCTTATCAAGGATTCTCGTAAAATTCCCTGTAGCTCACTCTGCCTAGTTTCTTGTTTTCCTTTACAATTTACAGTAGGTCAAGGGTCAAATGGGTTATTCCATTTGAAATCTATACAAACCTATGGAAGACATGACCTTAATCTCCCACATACGGGGTGCAGATTTCAAATACATGTAGAGTCCCCCATTCAGGTTACCCCATTTCAAATTCGTACTCCCTGTGTGGGAGATTAACTTCATGTCTTCCATAGGGGGTGTATGGATGTCAACTGGAATAGCCAAACACCAGCTGTTGGAGGACCAAATTTTACCAACCGTCCTGTTGAAAAGCTCTGGATGGGGAACTTGCAGGCTCATGAGATGTACATGTATTTATAATGAGGCAATATATTTGGTGCAGATGATATTAAAAAGTATTAAGATATTTTCTTGTTTTAGCATCTCTTATAAACCATAATTGTGACCGTACAGCACGAATGAGCCGTAAATTCCCTATTTATTCTGAGTTACAGTGTAAACGTATTCATCGGCATCTCTAGCTGGCGCGACATCTATCTCATTTTGATAGTCAAACACAAATCAATAATCCTATTGTTGAAGAGGATAATAAGCTTCTACCTTAGATGGCAATAGAATTTTTAATAGCTCTGGTCTTTGTTTGCTTTGGCTAAATCCTGTTTAAGTGGTGGGTTACCAGGCATTGTATTTTGTATAGGTATGTTTAACCAACAATTAACAATGAGAGAACTTTCTTGAACCTCGTTGACTTGGGGATGATTTGATATGACCGCCAATTATGACTGTTTGATATTTATTGCCAGCAATGTGGAAAAAGAGACACACGTAGTAACGAAAAATGCTACCATTTTGTTGAAGGAGCAAAGTTCAACAAACCATAACCCCGCTACTGGATATCGTTTGAAGTCAAATAATATACCATTTTAAAGCTTATGATGTATATTTTCTAAACACAAAATAAAACAATTTTGACCAGGGGAGGAATTTACGGCTCATTCGCCGTGACAGGTCACAATTTGTCTTGACAGGTGCCTAAATTTACAGGGCATTTTAGGAAAGTTCAGATTTTCTCTGCTCTCAGATGTTCCCAGATCAGCACCAAAAAAAAAAAAAAATAAGGGCGGACATCACCTCTAAACAATTTTAATGGGACAACCCAAAAGATTAATGACATTCTATCAACGTAACTAGTTTTATTTCATAGCTGACCCCCTCCCCAGTCTGTAACAAGTGGGTCAAAAAGAGCGTAGCTATAGAGGATTGTAATCTACATTTTTAACCTCTTCCTCCCTAACCAATGTCATTGATCTTTTGGGTTATTCCCTATTTGCAAACCAATTTCTAAATAATGACTGTGTTTTCCATCATAAAGCTTGTTGAAATCACTATTTTCAGGATATATAGTACAAAGTTTTGTAAATGACCCTAATACTGGCAAAATGTTCAGCCTTAAGAATTGTTTTGATTGGTTACAAAGAGGGCTAAATCATCAGAGATATTGTAAGACTAGTCATTTGGGCTGAAGAGGGTTAAGCTTAAAATTGCTGAGAAATCTAAAAGATTTTTGATTGGTTACTCAGATGATTATGTCATATAATTGACCAATCAGGGGCACTGTAATGAAGGCAGTAGTGACCATTGCAGCTTTATTGCAAGAAGTCATGTAAAATCAACATCCCACTGTACAATACATGATGAAATCAAAGAGGTTATACTCAAGGAGTACAGACTCCCCCATGTTTGTTTGTCACTCACAGAGGGCAAAATAGTGTAATTGCCAACAAGGCATGCCAAGTGCTATATGTGCAAAAACATAGGCGTAGATCCCGGGGATGAGGGGATTTATCCCCCCCCCCCCCAATATTTTGCCAGGGGGGATGCTCCATACAATCATCCCCCCCCCAATGTTGACGCCTGAATATATGAAATTAACCTCATATTTGCCCATTTTAGCCCCAAAAGTGCAAATTTTAATGCGCTTCGCGCGCATTTATTCCACTTTTGCAACATATTTCATCAGTTCAGCTTCAAAATAGTCGCCAAAAGGTGTTGGATTCACTATACTCCAAGAATTTTTTTCCAACCCCATCCCCCCCCCAATGTCAAAAAGAAATCTACGCCACTGTGTAAAAATCTTTGTAACACTGTTCATGTGGAATGTCGTACATTAGTTGTCATTTTATTTCAGGATTTTGACAACAAATGCAGGAAGTGCACTATGTTGGTCTCCAATCCAACAAACCAAGATAGCAGACACTAGGATCCACAACATGCTCATCTATCAGGGGCACAGTTCTTTAACCCCAATACATTTGTACATTCATTGAATGAACTTTGAAAATGTGGGTTCCAAAACTCATACTCTGCAACTTGAGGTCAAATTTTGCACTATGATTGTTTAATTGAGGTTATTGAACTATGCCATTGGGATGAGGCCAGTGTGGTTCATAGTGAGATTTAGCATAGCATTAAAAACTGGGTAATTCTGAGTCGGTCGGTACTCCTTGGGTCTTGTCTCTGTGGATGGAATGCATGTACATGTATGGAGCCATGATCGAATATTAAAATGTACATAATTATTTTAATGTAACAAAATTCCAAGATAAGAGTTTTTATACTTATTTATGAACTGTATTATGTAATTATTATGCAAATTTATGCATGTAAATCATTAATTATGTTATGTTCAAAGTGCAAGATGATCAATAAATGTTATTGTGGCTGTGCATTTATGCATGCGATAAAATTATATGTCTGTGCAATAGTTTAAAAGGGATTGACAACCTTACGCCCAGAATTAGGGTTAGTGTCAGTGTGTGCGTGTAGGATATTCTATAGTTATTCCGCAAGTGACTGATACTAAGAAATCATATTCTGAAACTTACTGAGAATGCCGCATAATAATGACGTAGAATTCCATTCACATGAACACAGTTTCACTTATAAAATCGTAAAAATCAAAATTCAGTGTTTTGCACCTTTATTTATTATACGTACCACATCTAGTCGGCAGTATTCCATAGTGGGGCACCACTGATAAACAACTTTTCGAAAAAATCAGGTTTGAAGAAATGCCAAAATAAAATTGTGTAAATCAGACATTCATTATATTTTGTAATTGATGTGAAAATTCTGTACTAAACTAAATAGATTTTATCTTAATATAACTTTCAAAAGAAGTAATTAAAAAAAAGTGCAGTGATTTATAGTGCGCTACGCACAGGCACAACGCCTAGATGTTGATCCACAAGCCTCAGCACACTTTACAGGTTGTCGCTGACCACTACGGCCCCACATCATTCCATAAACCATTAAACAACAAATCAGGGACTTTGCTGCTTCAAGAGCGCACACCCTAGACATTCCACAAATAACCTTCGCAACCAGGATCAGCTCCCGAGTTTCAGACAGGTTACAACAAGACAAATTAGCAGTGAGTTCCTTGTCCAGGGGAATTTCAAGCGAACTCAATTTTCTTTAAAGACCCATTATTACTGGTAAATTGAAAACAAAAAGTACAAAAATATATATCACTATGGAAAACACACAAAACGCAATGCCCTCTTACCTAATGCCAACCTTACGCCACCTCAGTCGCCGTGTAATCCCTATGGTGTTAATTTTCGTCGGCTTCATTCTATAGTGGCATATAGGTCTGATATGTCACTATGACATGCAATGTTATTCATTTTTGCTGATATTTCTTAGTTTGTTTTCTATTATAAAATGTGTAATTGTGTATAGAAGTTGCGTATGGTCAATACACCACTATGAAAAACACACAATTTCATTCTGGAACGATACACCATATCTAAATAATTATTTATTAATTGGCTAATTTTGACTGCTGAGACTTAGCAAAATGAAAGAGAACGTCAATAAAAACACATGTGCCAATTAAAAAAAAAAGACCAATAATCACTATACGCCACTATGGAATGCAGCAGATTTTGGAGTAACCTTTATTTTTATACATGTATTAATTATCAATTGACATGCTCACTGACTCCACAATGCAGAACGGAGGAGATCAATAATACTTAAATCTGTTACCTAACTCTGGACGAGTTTCAATGCCCTTTATCCTTTCCCCAACGCGCCAATGTAAAAGGAATCTATTATAGACAAATCCAATTTCACGCATTTCTACTCCTCAATGGCAGCCATAGCTGCGACAGGGACCCAGCTATCTCACCTAAAATGTGAAATGATGCGGCCTTGAAGGGTATTTTAAACTGCATTCTATCACCCGTGTTACACGTAGACAAAAGAATGATGACAGTTTACAACACAATAGAATCTAACATCGAATTTTAAGCGGGTTTAATCCACCCTTACCAAACATTCTGGTTAATTTAGCCTGAATCTAAACAGAAACAGAACAGACCAGTAAATTAACCAGAATATCAATTTCTGGTTAACAAATTAACCAGAATATCAATTCTGGTTATTTAATAAACAGAATTCATAACCTGAATCCAATTTCAGGCTAAAGTCTTAACTTGAAAAGTTTTCTGGCTAAGATATTTAGCCAGATTTTGTATTCTGGTTAAAACATTAACCAGAATCAAAAATATGGCTGTATATTAGCCAGATTTGGTATTCTGGCTAAATATTTTTCAGGCTAATTATGGTCACATGATATTAGGTCATAGGTCACCAACTGTAAGGAAGCAGATACTGTATAGGCTCAGAAACTGCCACAAATTTTGAAAAATTAACAGTTTAAAGGGTATTTTAGGGTCTTTTAACAGTGTCTAGTTGATGGGGAGCATACCAATTATGTCTGTGGAAGGAAGATCAGCTGCACCCAATTGGGCACTCACAACACCTGTTTGGTGCATGCGGGGAACCAAATATGGCCGACCAAATCCTGACCATGAGTTGGCTCGTTGGATTCGTCTATAGTAGCATATAATATGCTAACATATCCTCTAAGTAAACCTTCACTTTTATCATAAAATCCAAAAAAATATTAAATAATGCTTCTTCCTTGAGGAACGTTGTAAATTTTGACAACTGGATAATTGTGTTATGAAACTGATATGAAATCCACTAGCCAGTTATTTGGTTTTAGGACTCATACCAGATACATGGCCAATGGATTTCACAGTTAGACGGGGAAAGACTCGCTGAATACTCGAACAGAAATAGATGGATAACAAAATATAACAATAATCTTTAATTCCGCATCATCAAATCAACAAAGTATCACAACATAATATAGATTACGGATTGATACGCTTACGGTCTGTCTCCTTCCATGACTAGCTGTCGACTACACAAGGGTCGAAGGCGAACATGATTGATGAGAGAAAGACCGCGGAGTGATATATTTAAATGATGAAATATAGAAAGAAAATAGCGCCATAACAATTGTTAGGACTCAAATCTCAAGTGGCATAGACTCAAATTTTAGGGCTTGTCGACTTGAGACTAAAGTTTGGTGACCCAACTGACTACTGTACTGATAAGGATATGGATGACATGGTATGTTATCTACCGGGGGTACTCAAGTTTGGTTTTGGTAGGGACGTGCGCTGAGAATTTGAAAGTGGACCCATAAATATACCAATTTTTCAAGAAATTTGGACCCATTTATATACCAAAAGTCAAAATTTTCGGCCGAATTTAACCCAAATTGTCTTAGTTTTTACAAATTTTCCCAAAATTTTGGGAAAATTTTGAAAATTTTGGCTAGATTAAGGAAAAATTAGGCTATTTTCCGAAAAAAAATGAGAAAATTTTGAAAAAAGGACCCATTTATATACCAAAATTGGCTTTGAAAAAGGGGTCATTGATATACCAAAAGGCTGAAAATGCTACCCATATTTGCGGCACGTCCCCGTATGGTCATTTGTACTGAGAACCCCCCCGGGGTTATCTACTGCTGATAAGGATGTGGATAACCTACTAGGTATGTTATCTACTGCTGATAGAGTGTGGATGACATACCCTGTATGTCTGATATGGGTGTAGATACGAGGTGTGCTATCTACTGTTGATAAGTTGGCAGATGGTATAATCATTGATAATAGGTATTATGTTATCTGCTGCTATCTGTGGGAGGACAAGATGTTGGATCAGTTATCAACTACAGCATTTTGACCAAATACCTCATACTTGTGAATCTACAGTCATTTTTCAAACTGTATATTTGATTTTGATACACCCAGTATAACGTCATTGATCTTGTGGTTTATTGGACTTTGTCCCCACTATGGACCACAATGGCCTCATCCCAATGACATAGTTCAATAACCTCAATTAAACAATCATAGTGCAAAATTTGACCTCAAGTTTCAGAGTATGAGTTTTTGTACCCAAATTTTCAAAGGTCATTCAATTAATGTGCAAATGTATTGGGGTTAAAGAACTGTGCCTTGAAAGATGAGCATGCTGTGGATCCTAGTGACTAAATGCAAACGAATTACTGATTTGGTGCATGACAAGAACAGCCTTCTAAATATATCTGAAGTTTCATATTGAAAAATCCTAGCGTAAAGAAGTGTAAAAATGGCTGTATCATGCGGTACAGGACGGACGAAAAGTTTTGATGTCTATATACCTTTAAAGAAAGAGTCAAGTCAACATGTTCATCTGCAAATTCTACAAGGTGATATCATCAAAGAAAACACACAGGTTATTGCTGTCTTCAGATCAGATACAGACATTGCAGAGGGTGATTCACTGAGGATATTACAGGCTGCTGGAGATGGTATAGAAGCTGAGTATCAACGTGCTAAAACTAGAGGAGGAAGGCATGTAGCAAACGGTGTTGTGTTAACTGGAGCAGGGGATTTGCAACATCCACAGCACATCCTACACCTACTGGTGAATCAGAATGGTGTGAAATTTCGGATAGCACTTGCTACTGCTCTTCAGTTGGCGGAGAAGCAGTACTCAAGATCGATCACATTTCCACATCTACCGGCTGTATTTAGTTCAGTGGAAACAGTCAAGACTATCCTGGAAACATTTGATGATTTCACTAGAGTGGATTGTCTTCATTTTATTCAGGTTCTGGCAAATGATGATGGGTTTTATGAATATGCAGATGCAAGACAGATTGAGGAGTTTGAGATGTACAAACACCTACTGATTTATGAGGCTCCAACAGGGAGGAGAGAAAGAGGATGCAGGTGCGGTGCTCGTCACCGAGAAGGTAAATAGTGATTCTAAGGGGTGGGGTATGAACGTTTGGACAGTATTTATTGTGGGACATGAGAGCACATCACACATATCGAATTGCATTCTGCATACGAAAAATGTCCTTCTGATATCAAATAGGCCTACTTTTGATTTTTTGAAACTCGCAATGTAATACACATTAATGGCAAATGATTAAAAATTGATATTTTTGAAATTTAACAGTACTCGAAGTAAACTTTATAAATCTGATGATTATAAGTTATTTCCAAAAATTGGCAAAATATTAAAATTTGACTTTTATTGCCAGTTCGAACTAACCAACGGATTAGGATTTACTCCTATTCAGAAAAATACAGCACTAATTTTTGGGATAAAAAAATATTATCCTGTTTTGCCAAATGAAACATAGCTAAATCCTAATCCTTTAGTTAGTCCTAACTGGCAATAAAAGTAAAATTTTAATATTTGGCCAATTTTTGGAAATAAGGGCCAAAAACATGCGTTTTTAGGGTGTTTTTCGTATGCCGTGACAATCAAGCTCAAAGACTAGTACTAAGACTAATTTCGGTTTATGCATTCTAGTTTTTGGAAAAGACACGTTTCATTTTTATAACCCATTATTTAATTATAGTAACACAAAAAAGTGGGAATTAGATCAAAATTGCCGCATCTACTCAAGATTTTGAATGCTTAGACTTGTTCCAAGTCTTTGATTTTTGTGACTCGATTGTCAGAAAACATGACAAAAATGCATGTTTTTGGCTCCTTTTTCAAGAAATTGGCCAAATATTAAAATTTTACTTTTATTGCCAGTTAGGACTAACTAAAGGATTAGGATTTAGCTATGTTTTATTTTGTAGAACTTGATCATATTTTTTTAATCCCAAATAATTAGTGCTGTATTTATCTGGAATGGGGAGTAGGTAAGTTTCATATGGCAAAAGAGTATAACATTTTTTTAAATTCCCCAAAATTAATGCTGTATTTTTCTAGAATAGGAAGCAGAGCAATATTATCAATATAATTGCATACCAAATATTTCTGAGACAAACTTCTGCCTAGTTAATAACTTCAATTGGCATTAATTGATTAATTGGCTTACATAATTATTTAATCTAAACATTAAAGGTACACTGACGGTGCGTTTAAGTTGTAACTAATGTCCTTCTTTATTCTTGAAGAGGTTCATTAGGTTTGTAGAAACTCATAAATATACATTTCATCTTGTCAAAACCAAAAGTTATTTACTGACCTGACAGTTTCGACCATCTTGGACGATGATCATCTTCAGAGTGATGTTTTTCTCTCCACCTGCTGTTTACCAACAGAGGGTGCACCAGCGCCCAGAAGTGGGTCGTATACGTGGCTAAGATAATGGGCCCCCTCGTCTCTGTTCATTGTGTTCGGTGCTCTCTTCCGTATCCAGATGGCTTCTCTTATACGGCGGGCTCCCGAATTACATTCCTTTTCAAGTACTTGAGCGACTTCGAAAGGACGGCGAAATACACCGGACAATGTTGAATTAAACGGCGAACAGCTCAAGAAATGGGTTATTAATTTATCGAAGCATAAGCTTACCAAACCACAGGAAAGTGTATTGGCGAAAGGTTTGAATTTCTCGCCGGCGCCGAACAAGATCCCATACGAGGAATACATTGTAGCGACTGAACAAGCGTGTCATAAGCTTTCCAACAATGAAGCCACGGTTCTCAGATCCGAAATTGCTGGTGTTTTACGCAATGCTCGCCCCCCGAAATCGAACATTTCAGCAGAGGAAAGGCGTGCAATCCAAGATCTTAAGAAGGAAGAATCCATACTTATACTGCCAGCAGACAAAGGCAAGGCTACGGTGCTTATGGATACAGCTGAATATGAGGACAAAATTCATTCAATGTTATCGGATGAGCGCACATACGAACTGTTGCCTTCTGATCCCACTCAACGCTACAAAAAAGAACTGGTAGCCATACTTACTAAGTTGAAAAAAGAAAAGAAGATTGAAATACCAGTATGATCTTCTGTTTCCTACGGCGGAGAATATACCGCGTATCTATGGCACGCCAAAAATACACAAACCCGGTAATAAAGTGAGACCGATAGTAGACTATACAGGGACCATAGGCTATCAAACATCGAGAGCCTTAGCGGACATTCTGTCGCCTTTGGTGGGAGGAACTGAACATCATGTCACCAATTCAAAGGATTTAGCGGAAAGTCTTGCAGAAGTCATGATAGAGGAAGGAGAAATTTTTAACTCGCATGACGTCGTCTCGCTTTTTACCAATACGCCTATCGACGAATCGCTTAATGTCATCAAAGCTAGATTACAACAGGATAAGACTCTGCACAAACGGACTCTACTCGCGGTGGATGACATTATTGATCTTCTCAAGTTTGTACTTACCACCACATATTTTCTGTTTCGTGGAAAAATATACAAGCAGCGATTTGGTGCGGCTATGGGTAGCCCGGTTTCCCCAGTTGTCGCGAACTTGTATTTGGAATTTCTGGAGCAGCAAGCGATAGCCACAGCACCTTTAGACTGTAAGCCGCGCCTCTGGAAACGTTATGTGGATGATATTTTAGAAATTGTAAAGGAAGATCAAGTTGAAAATCTCACCACACACCTCAATCAAACGGACCCCACGGACAGTATCAAATTTACATTCGAGAAAGAGCAAGAAAGATCCATACCGTTTTTAGACACGTTGATTGTGCGCAAACCTGATGGTTCTGTTAAGCTACTGGTCTACAGGAAAGCCACACATACAGACCAGTATTTAAATTTTGCTTCTCATCACCCCGTTCATCATAAACTGGGCGTGGTCCGAACACTTTTGGACAGGATGAACAGTGTTGTATCAGAAAAGGAGGACAAAGAACAAGAAGAAGGACTTTTAACCATGTCAAGCGCAAGATGGAATGTAAACAGGCTAAAAAGCAAAGTAAGAACAAAAATTCCACGGAAAGAAGCAAAGGACTTGTGATCATAAAAAAAAAAGAAAAAATGACAGAAACAGCCACTCGCATTTTCAGAAAACACGGCATAGCCACTGCAGTACGTCCACACACCACTTTAAGAAAAATGTTGGTGCATCCAAAGGACAAAAGAGACCCCATGAGTACCACGGACTGCATATATGAAATTCCTTGTGCAAATTGTGATAATACTTATGTTGGTGAAACTGGGCGGCGTTTTGAAACAAGATTGAAAGAGCATAAAAAAGAAACTGAGAAAGTAGCCCATAGTAAAGGAACATTTACTCGTCAAACAAGAAAACAGTCGGCTAGCGAACAGTCCAAATCTGCTATCGCGGACCATGCCGTTCAACAAAATCATGTGATTAACTGGAAAGATGCTCAAGTACTTGAAAAGGAATGTAATTCGGGAGCCCGCCGTATAAGAGAAGCCATCTGGATACGGAAGAGAGCACCGAACACAATGAACAGAGACGAGGGGGCCCATTATCTTAGCCACGTATACGACCCACTTCTGGGCGCTGGTGCGCCCTCTGTTGGTAAACAGCAGGTGGAGAGAAAAACATCACTCTGAAGATGATCATCGTCCAAGATGGTCGAAACTGTCAGGTCAGTAAATAACTTTTGGTTTTGACAAGATGAAATGTATATTATAATGTCCTTCTTATTTAGATTTACAGCAAGATGTCCAACAGCTGTCAGGAGTGCGCATATATTCCTATCGGCAACTGACACATTTCTATAAAACAAGAGAAATTCATGCCAAATTGGGCCAAGTCCATCTTCATGTGCAAACAACTGTAGACTACCACCATGCCCATCAGAATGTCAACGTTGCATTTGTAGACTTCCACTACGCAAACAAAACAAACCATAGTGGCAACAAAGTCGTATACCACCCCCAAAGGTTCTCAGAAATTGAGGCATATCATCTGACTGATGACATCTCTATCAAGACAGCAGGGAACCAATTAAGCCTGTTTGAAATCATCATTGATGATAAGCCAGGAAAGTTTCCTAGAATCAGGTCAGCAATACATAGAGTGCTACAATATCATGAATATGCAGATCAGAAAGGCATCAAGTACATCAGCTTTCCTTCAGAGTTTGATTATGGAGATGATCAAATTGACCATTATGGTATCAGCATCAGTATGGTGTCACTTTGAAGAAGCATTCACGACTACACTCCAGTTTTTCGACAATGACTAAAGATTACAATGATGATGCTTATGCGCAGAAGATGGAGTACAACCTGTTCCCGCTTCTGTACTTCAATGCCATTCATGACTTCGCTCTCTATGATCAACCATCAACTCAACTAAGCATCAACATCCTTACTAGTAGCCATGGTGATGTGCAGATTTATAGGGACTTATGGGGTTGGGCGTTTCTATCTACTCACACGAAGGAATCAATTTTTGAGATGAAAAGTTGGTTTTGTAACCTCTTCACTCAGCTGGACATTGATCCCCTCTTTACATCTTGTCATTTGAGTGTTGTGAAGGAGACATACAGAGTCGTCAGACTCAGGTGGAAATTGAGACGGTTCGCTCAACGGCTCCCAAGCTTCTCTCTTCATCCGGAGAAAGTAACCAATCTTGATAGATTTACCTATGGTCGTGCCTTACAACAGATAGCACCAATCCAGATACCCAATGATATCTTACGTACAGAAAGGTAAGCCAAAGGTTAATTCATTAAACTAAACCTATATTTTATTAAGGTGTCAAATAAAGGACACTTATTTGGTCAAATGATGTAGTACATCAAGTTTAATTGGGCCCGAAATCATGACCATGATGAAATAAAAACAATTTAAAACGTTTTATAATTATGCCTTTACTTAAAAAATTAGCATTCCCTAAGAACTCGCTAGGCATTCCACTGAATGGTTAATAGCCGGTAATGAATGCCTATAATAATGAATGCCTCTAATACTAGATATGGAGTTAAATAGGCGGTTGTTAGCTCTCAACCGGGCTCTCAACCACCTGTTAGTGGTTCATAAGTGGTTCATAAGCCCTCGTTAGATGCGAAATATGTAGATGAGCTAAGCACTCAAACCACAAAGGAGGCATTCCAACCGCCTAGGAGTCATTCCAACCGCTTAGGAGTCATTCCAACCGCATCGGAAGCATAGTATGTAAATGAGCTAGCAACCACCTCAGAGGCATTCTAACCGCCTATAACCACCAACATGTTATAGCACTCGAACCACTGAATATTAGCCCTCAATTGGCTATAGTGGTTCATAAGTGGTTCATAAGCCCTCCTCAGAGGCGAAATATGTAAATGCTTAATGGCATTCCAACCACACAGGAAGCACTCCAACCATCGAAGAAATGCTCAATCACCTAGCAAGCATTCCAACCGCCTATAGGCATTCCAACCACCTGCAGATGAAGAACTGGAACCACTATATATATATTGTAAGAAATTTGATGTGCGGAATTTCATTAAAATTAAGTTACGACCATAGATGGGTTTAGGTTTATGATAGGAGCAATAAGCAGTTTTGTCTATTGCATCAAGAATATCAAAAATTAGTTATGCTCTTAAAAATAAATGAATGAAAATAAGTGTTAATATGACCACTCCCTCAAAGACTCTTTTACTTTATGGGTTACATAATTATATACATGATTATTTAACCTCAAAATCTTTATTAAGGGAAGGGGTGTGAACGTTTGGACAGTATTTATTGTGGGACATTAGAGCATATCAGACATATCGAATTGCATTTTGAATACGAAGAATGTCCTGCTGATATCAAATAATTTTGATTTTTTGAAATTCGCAATGTAATACACATTTTATGGCAAATGATTAAAAATTGATATTTTTAATATTTAACAGTACTCGAAGTAAACTTAATAAATCTGATGATTTCTACCTAAAGTGTATGTAGGTGGGATGAAAAGCCGACGATCAATTGAAAATTTGACCTTTCGTATTGAAGATATGGATTTTTTCCCAAAACACCAAAAAATAGGTCTTTTGGGGAAAAAATCCATATCTTCAATATAAAAGGTCAAAATTTTCAATTGATCGTCGGCTTTTCCTCCCAGCTACATCTGTACATACTGTACACTTTAAGAATATATCATTAGATTTATAAAATTTATTTCGAGGACTGTATTATATCAAAAATTTGAAAAATATCACAAATTTTAATAATTTGTCATAAAATTTGTATTATATCGTGAATTTCAAAAAATGAAAATTATTTGATATCAGAAAGACATGCTTCGTATTCAAAATGCAATTCGATACGTCTGAGGTGCTCTCATGTCCCACAAAAAATACTATCGAAACACCATAAACGCTCATTCTAGATCCCTGTAATGCAATGTTGTTTTATTTTGTTTACCTTGTCAGCTCTCCTTCAGATAATGGCCATCCATCGTCATCTGATGAAACTGATGGAAGTCTCAGAGAGTACAAGGATTACATAGATATGAAGAGTTACCTCAATAAGTATTTGATATTATTGTTTTATTTTGTTTATCTGTCCAGCTCTCCGTCAGATAATGACCATCCATCGTCATCTGATGGAACTGATGGAAGTCTTAGAGAGTACAAGGATTACATAGATATGGAGAGTTACCTCAATAAGTATTTGATATTATTGTTTTATTTTGTTTATCTTTCCAGCTCTCCTTCAGATAATGGCCATCCATCGTCATCTGATGAAACTGATGGAAGTCTTAGAGAGTACAAGGATTACATAGATATGAAGAGTTACCTCAATAAGTATCTGATATTATTGTTTTATTTTGTTTATCTTTTCAGCTCTCCTTCAGATAATGGCCATCCATCGTCATCTGATGGAACTGATGGAAGTCTTAGAGAGTACAAGGATTACATAGATATGGAGAGTTACCTCAATAAGTATTTGATATTATTGTTTTATTTTGTTTATCTTTCCAGCTCTCCTTCAGATAATGGCCATCCATCGTCATCTGATGGAACTGATGGAAGTCTTAGAGAGTACAAGGATTACATAGATATGAAGAGTTACTTCAATAAGTATTTGATATTATTGTTTTATTTTATTTATCTTTCCAGCTCTCCATCAGATAATGGCCATCCATCGTCATCCGCCGGAACTGATGGAAGTCTTAGAGAGTACAAGGAGTACATAGATATGGAGAGTTGCATCAATAGGTACGGCGTAACTCGATATACAGTGTGGTTTGATAACACGCCACCACCTCCACCAAATCCAAGTGTTGGAAATCTGGACTGGGCCCATAGTGTCCAAAATAAGGAGAATTTTGAGGTTGTCCCGACGACAATATAAGCATAGATTATTTCTGTCCTCAAAATATTTCCACAAAAATGTTTGATTTGTTTGGGTGCAACAAATCAATTTAAAAAAAAAAAATTTTACTCCCGATTCCGAAAATCCATATTGAAAGCAAATGCTAAATTTCGATCTTATCCAACCCGCCATTCGTTTAACTTTTCCACATTAAGTTGCTTATCATTTTGTGACCTTCGTCCGTCAGAACGTTTCGCTGACTTTCTGTAACCATGATACTACGCCTCTATCCTGTTATGTATGTAATCTTACAAACATGTTCGGTTGCTTTTGTGCAGGGCCAGATTTAATAATCTGAACTTTGGATACCACTAAAAGCCTCACAGCTCTAGCAATTTACTTCCATCCTTAACTTTCACTGCAATAGCACTTGATGACCATGAGCGGAGTTATATTATCTTCATGGGTGCCCACAAATTTTACTTGTCGCTTGTTATCGTTTCAGACACAAATGTAGCAAACATTTCTTGTCCTCTTTCGTTTCTTCTATGTAAGTCTTGCTGAATCTTCTCAGATATGATTGCTTTAGTTACGATATTTCCCATCACATTACCAAAGGGTCCACAGATACTGTGAGCGTGTTTGTCAGGGTAGTGACATTCTATTTCTGCTGACATGCTTCTGCATCTGTGAGCTCATGATGATATTTTTTCTCTGAAGATTTTAGACCATCCATTTGCCGAGCCTCATTTGCAATATGAGAAAGCTCTGAGATAACAAGAAAGAACTTTGTGCGACAACAAGTATTTGGAATAATGCCAACAAGGCCTTTTCGCCTACTTTCATTCTGCACTGGAGAATCACTTGGGTTTGATTTTATTATCAGTGCATAGCTATGGGCTGTACAGAGCTGCGAGCATTATTTGTCAGAAAAACATGCTCAACATTGCCTGAGGTGTTACAAGCCGACGACGGATGTCGGCTTGTTCTGTCTCTTCTCAATTCTTTACACAGCCGTGACGTTAGTCACGGCTGTGTCTTTTTTCTTACAGGTTCTTTCTTCTTTCTTTCTTACACAGCCGTGACGTTAGTCACGGCTGTGTCTTTTTTCTTACAGGTTCTTTCTTCTTTCTTTCTTTCTGCCGACCACTACATTTGCTCTAGCACTTACATGCTTACACCGATTTTGACCTAACTTGGTCACAACCATCATTGACCATGCCCCTACATGTCATATGAAACTCGTGGAGTCAAAGGTCACGCAGGGGTCATAGGGGTCAAAAACGTGATTTCAACTCAAAATGCTTCTTCTCTCACAGATTACGTAGGACCGTGACACTACTTGCACACATGCATTGTTATTATCCAGTGTCTATGGGGTCCTCACAGATTTGGGGTCAAAGGTCATTAAGGGGTCACTTCCGGTATAAAATGAAAAACTTTCAAAAATTTTTATTTGCTAAGAAAAACATAGGACAGTAACGGTATGTTCACACATAAATTGCAGTTACCCTGTGTATATATGGTATTTTTTAATTTAGGGTCAAAGGTCATTAAGGGCCACTTCCGGTATAAAACGAAATACCTTTAAAATGCTTCTTCTCCCACAAATTACGTAGGACAGTGACACCACTTGCACACATGCATTGTTATTACCCAGTGTTTATAGGGTCCTCACAGATTTGGGGTCAAAGGTCATTAAGGGGTCACTTCCGGTATAAAACGAAAAACCTTCAAAAATTTGTATATGCTAAGAAAAACATAGGACAGTAACGGTATGTGCACACATGAATTGCGGTTACCCAATTCATATGTGGTATTTTTTTATTTGGGGTCAAATGTCATTAAGGGGTCACTTCCGGTCTGAGACGAAAAACCTTCAAAATGCCCCTTCTGCCACAAGTAACATAGCAAAGTGGTGCCACATGCACCCATGCATTGACATTAGCCAATGTCTATGGCCGTTTTCATATATTTTGGGGTCAAAGGTCATTAGGGGTAACAACACGGCTGTGTTCGTGGGTTAGACCACAGCTTAGTCTAGTTCTTTCTTCTTCTTTCTGCCGACCACTTCATTTGCTCTAGCACTTACATGCTTACACCGATTTTGACCTTACTTGGTCACAACCATCATTGACCATGCCCCTACATGTCATATGAAACTCGTGGGGTCAAAGGTCACGCAGAGGTCATAGGGGTCAAAAACGTGATTTCAACTAAAAATGCTTCTTCTCTCACAGATTACGTAGGACAGTGACACCACTTGCACACATGCATTGTTATTATCCAGTGTCTATAGGGTCCTCACAGATTTTGGGTCAAAGGTCATTAAGGGGTCACTTCCGGTATAAAACGAAAAACTTTCAAATTTTTTTATTTGCTAAGACAAACATAGGACAGTAACGGTATGTTCACACATAAATTGTAGTTATCCTGTGTATATGTGGTATTTTTATATTTAGGGTCAAAGGTCATTAAGGGGCCACTCCGGTATAATACGAAATACGTTTAAAATGCTTCTTCTCCCACAAATTACGTAGGACAGTGACACCACTTGCACACATGCATTGTTATTACCCAGTGTCTATGGGGTCCTCACAGATTTGGGATCAAAGGTCATTAAGGGGTCACTTCCGGTATAAAACGAAAAACCTTCAAAATTTTTTATTTGCTAAGAAAAACATAGGACAGTAACAGTATGTTCACACATGAATTGTGGGTACCCAATTCCTATGTGGTATTTTTTTATTTGGGGTCAAATGTCATTAAGGGGTCACTTCCGGTATAAAACGAAAAACCGTCAAATTTTTTATTTGCTAAGAAAAACATTGGACAGTAACAGTATGTTCACACATGAATTGTGGGTACCCAATTCATATGTGGTATTTTTTATTTAGGGTCAAATGTCATTAAGGGGTCACTTCCGGTCTGAGACGAAAAACCTTCAAAATGCCCCTTCTGCCACAAGTAACATAGCAAAGTGGTGCCACATGCACCCATGCATTGACATTAGCCAATGTCTATGGCCGTTTTCATATATTTTGGGGTCAAAGGTCATTAGGGGTAACAACACGGCTGTGTTCGTGGGTTAGACCACAGCTTAGTCTAGTTCTTCTTCTTTCTTCTTCTTTCTTCTGGCAACCGCAATCAACTGCATGTAGCTCCGCCAGGGATTGCCAGATTTCACCCCACGTTGCCCCACCTGTCCATTGGGCTTGGCCATGGCTTCCATTTGACTTTGACCTCGCTGTGACCTTTGACCTAGCTATAATGGTCAAAAATGTGATTTCACAAAAATGCTACTCCTTCCACAAATTTCATGCAATGATCATGTGACTCATGCATATGAATCAACATGTGGCAGTGCTTAAAACTTTCTAAAAGAATTGAGGTCAAAGGTCATTAGGGGGTCATTTCCGGGTCTGAAATTTGTAAAAAATATTCAAAAAATCACTGTCTTTACAAATTATATAGCAGAGAGTCGCCATTAGCACACATGCATTGCTACTAGCCACAGTCTTTAGGATGCCTACAGTTTTGGGGTCAAAGGTCATTAAGGGGTTACTTCCGGTCAAAAACCAAAAAGTTCAAAAAATTTTTATCTCAAAATTTAAACAGACCAGAGTAATATAACCATCATACATGAATCAGTGTTACCTGATGTATGCATATTATTTTTATTTTGGGGGTCAAAGGTCATTAAGGGGTCACTTCCTGTTTTTAACTAAATAACTTCAAGAATTTTTATCTCAACAACTGAACATAGTAGAATTTTTTAATTAAAACTGGAACAATGCATTTTGTCGGTGTACATAAGGTTTTTTTTTTTTCATTGAGGTCAAAGGTCATTAAGGGGTCAAAAGGTCAATCACAAATTTTCAAAAAATCAAAATCCATGTATAAGTTCCGATTAAGCTGAAATTCACCAGGAATATTTCTTATGACATCCTAAGCACAATGCAAGAGCAGTTGACCCCATCCGTGACCCAGGGGTCAAGTTATAGGGGTCAAATCGCGGCTTGTATTCAGCGTCTGTTGACTCTAGTTTGTATCTGCTTCTGGGAGAACTATAATACTTATATATATCCAAGATGAAGTGTATAATTATGACTTCAGACATCTTGGCTTGGTCCAGATACAGGCGTCTTGGTACTGGCTGTACGGCGCTATCCAAACCCCGAAGTGAGGGGCACTGGTCATTGACAAGGGGGTATCATGCGTGGCCATTGAGTTTCAAAAGCACCCTAAACCAGTATGTGCAACGACTGAAAATACACCCCTAAACAAGTATAACAAATGTAATTTCCTACCCTAAATAAGTATTGGTTTTTTTTTTACCCCTTAGCAAGTAAAACATATATTTTCGACACCCTAAGCAAGTAATACTACTTGAAGCTCCATTTTCATTGGTTTCTTAATAGTAACTCAGAATGGCTCTGCTACCAGGACAGAATAGGAGCTATTTTAAAATTCCATAATGAAAATTAAATGAAAAGAAAAATTACAAAACTGTAAGTAAAAACAACAAAGAAAAGAAAATAGAGAAAAATCATTATCATTTTTGTAGGCCCTATTAAAGTTTCTACAATATATTCTCCATCCTCTAAATATTATCATCTACAAATTATGTTTCAAAGTGAGACGAAAATCAGAAAATAGTGGTCAGATTTTTTATTTTTTAAGGCCTAAGCCTATATTGCGAAAAGATGAAAAGTGCATAGGCCTATTAATAATTTATTTTAAAAGCTTAAAATGACAACAACTAAGCCTACTTCTGGAAGGAATCGGATGAATAATAGTGGTATTATTTCATAAGTTGAATTAAGTATTGGGATGAAAATAAGTCAGTAAATAGCGACTGAGATGCATGGTGCTCAATCAGTTCAGCCAAGATTTGCTGGATTCATGTATGACTGCAGAATTTGACACCAATCCAAAAACGTATTCTAATTCTGCACCATATCCATCTTACCTTGTAATATTCATTTGATGTTTTCACAATTTATTCAAAAGTTTAAAATGTGTTTTTTAAATAAAATCAAGATCACTTATTGCGACAAAAATCTGATGCTTTTGACGATAATAAATGCATGTTTTTATTATTTTTATTTATTTTTTTGGATAAGGTCACAGGCCAAATCAATCAATCCTCTTCGATAGATTTGTGGTTAAATAATTGTATACAACATGAAAATCGCTTGAAAATCCTGATAGCATTGTCTCAACTTGGTGACAGGCACTGTTTTGAAGCCACCAGTGATGCCACATTTTCCTCCAGCTTCAGATGGCGTCAAATGCTGATATGGTCATACACTATGTACTAGTGTACGATGCATGTGTAAAATGAATGGGCTGTTTTGCACAGACTTCTGTACATGCTATGAACTACGTGACAATGCTCCTTCTCATAGTCATACAGAAAGTGACTGTGACAATGAAGAGGACAGGGATGATGCATGAGGATTTGGTCACGCTTGCTAGTCTTGGTATGTCGTACCCATGGGTCACGTGCGTATTTATAAAAGCGCATTTAATATAGAGGCCCTGCATGAAATTATCGATCATTTGGCTCCAGTGGCGTAACTAGGGGGGGGGGCGGAGGGAACATGCCCCGGGCGCTACCGTTAGGGGCGCCAAATTGACCAATTCAGCATCGATTCTGCGCCCCTCCAAGCGATGAAATTCAAAATTTTCGCGCGGTGAGCCGGTGTCCTTCCTTCACCGTAGTTATGGCGGAGTGCAGTCCATTCAATCAAATGTTGTCATCAACCTATTTGATCGTAGTGCAGGGTTATGTGTGTGAGACGAACTGTGGTCACGGTAGATTGCAATCATGCTTTTGTTGAATGCATTTGAGTAGTCCGTCATATTTACGGGATGATAGCCTACGTCACATAACCGAAGTACACTGTATGTCGTCCGAGCGACGAAATGTATTAAATATGGGGTCATTGGGTGAGAGCCGGACCGTTTGGATCTAAATTAGGTGGGCATTGGGTGAGAATATGACCTTTGATTTAATCAATGCTGTCCTATTTAGAACACAAATAAACTTTAAGATTTTAGATACATGGCATAGGTTTGAATCATTGCAATATGCATGTGAAATAAATGCAAGATACACTGCTGAAGTTAATACTTCAAGAACCATATCTTACATTCGCAAAGTTCAAAAATCACCACCACATAATACAATTTACATTGAAGATACCTGAAAATCTTCTAAATTCCAGATTCAACCCTTCAAAAGATCCTCCTATTTCTCAATTTGTAAAGTACAAACAAATGTTAATGTTTTGCAGAATCTATGTTTGTAATTCATTGCTTTTGATTTTTAAAGTCATAATGTACGATCTTATAATATGAATTTGGTTAATTTTTTTCAAACCTGATTTTTGGCATATTTGTAATGTTTACACACGTCACAACTTGCACCTAAATGGAATCAGCCAAATTTGTTGTGTTTGTAGGTAAACAGAGCAAAGTTCGACATAAAGTCATAATTCAAGAAATTATGACTTTATGTCCGCCCATAGAACTGCGTGTTAAACGGCCAAAATAACAAGCAGTGTTTCTTTCACGTTACCTCGTTATTTCAGATCAAAATGGACAGAAACCATTCCCGATCATTATTAGGCCTACTAGTATTATTTCAGCATTTTGAGTATATAATGACAAATTTAAAATTTGAAGGAAATCGTACATTAAGCCTTTAAAAGGACCGTTCATCATCTACAGCATTATCTCCACACATTTCTAAACAAAAGTTAAAATTTTGATATCACTGGAAACCACTGGCTACATAACATTTATGTTCAAAATATTCAAATATCTGGACATTTTGATAGGATAACCCTGTACAAATGTATAGAAACCTTGCCAATTCAAGTTTTTGACAACACTGATGCAATCTTTTGATTATAGTATTTTTGTCAATCAAGTACCCAATTGACAACAAAATGTTTATCATCAATTAACTAAAAATTTGCTTAAGCCTGATCAGAATCAAATCCAAGTTTCCGCTACATTTGGGGTCTTTAAACACAGTAAACCCTAATAGACTCCACAATTTTCAATAGACTCCACAATTTTCAATACTTGACAATTCAGAGTCCATTTAAACACCATCATTTGAGACTAACATGTGAAAACCATGTCAGATTTTACATCTAAAGATATCAATACATTGATTGGGACCCCATACATGTAATTTTTACAATTTTACAGATTATGGTGTCCAACTGAATCTAGCGAAAACTCTGATCAAGCCAAATCACTCATTTATTTTCAATACAACTTTTACCATCTTCAGAATCTTTCCAAATATAAGGATATTTTAATTGAATAATCCTGTAAATGTATTGAAACCTTGGCATTTCAAGGTTTTTGACAACAATGATAGCAATATTTCAGTAATGGTATTTTTGATAATGAAGTACCAAATTAACAAAACAAAAAATGAGTTCTCTTCATTTAATCAAAATATCGCCCAAGCCTGATCAGGATCCAAAATGCACCACCTAAGACCTTCATTTTTGAAAACTCAATTGAGCCAGAGGCCAGAACTCCTGACATATTGAAAATCCTATGGTTTAATATTAGTATTATGTCATTGAGCTCCATGTCAAGCTCCTCAGTACACATATTGAGGAGAACTGAGCTCCTGCTTTTTTCAGAATTAAAGGCCTGCCACTTCAAAGTATTCTTGAATTGAACATATTTGATGCAATCATGTCCAAGGTTCCCACTAACAAACTTTTGGGTTCTTTCAGCACAGTCAATCCTAATAATTTCAAAATTTTCAAACGTTGAAAATCAGGAGTTCATCAGGATACAATTTGTGTCAGAAAGAACCCCCACCAACCTGATCAAGTCCATTCAATCAGCACTCAAAAATATTGATTTTGAGATACTATTCATGCTTACTTATGTTTCCAATTGTTTTGGAAACACTTCTCATATCTTTAGAACTGCTTTATTCAGTTTTGATAGCATTTGCTGCAAAATTCAGCTTTGTAACTGCCTTTTCCTTAATGCCACCACATATGCTGCCATAATGAGATTACACACATTATACGTGTAATCTACATTACTTCAAGCCTGAGTCAAATACCTGGTATTGAAATTATTTTGCATTGCTGTTATCATCATGTCAATCTAAAGTTATCTATATAATAATAGGCATCGTCTGTCTATCTGTCTATCTGTCTGTCGGGGTGTGGGGGGGGGGGTGTGTGGGGAAGTGTGTGTGTGTCTGTCCGCCTATTTTCTCGGTCGCACGTTCCTCAAACTTGGTGGGTGGGTGCAGCTTTACCCCATACAGAACGAGTTTGTATTGGTTAGTGGGTCAAGGTCACCCAAGGTCATCCAGGGGTCAAATTAGTAAAAACTGTTTTTCTCAGAGACTGGGGCTCTCACGTTCCTCAAACTTGACGGATGGGTGCGTCTTGACCCGAGACAGAACAAGTTTGTATTGGTTAGTGGGTCAATGTCACCAGCGGTCATCTAGGGGTCAAATTAGTAAAAACTGTCATATGGGCATGCAACTTGGTGGGTAGGTGCATCTTGACCTAAGACGGAACAAGTTTGTATTGGTTAGTGGGTCCATGTCACCCAGGGGTCAATTGATGTCAAATTAGTAAAAACTGTTTTCCGCCTATAATCGTGCCAGCCGAGAACCGCCAAATACGGGTAACCGCCTAGGAACTATTATATACTGGGCCAATAAAGTATCCTTACACTTGGAAAATTAATCACAATTTCAAAACTGAACAATATTGGGGTAAATTTGTTTTTTTAAAAGATGCACTATCTAATCCTGCACATTATGACACCATATTCAATCCAATGTGACCTCAAGAAGTAAAGTTACAAGCAATTGAATAGACGAAGGTCCAGTTTTAAAAGTAACAAACTGGCCTATACAAGGCGCAAAAAAGATTCCAACAAGCGCAACAAAGAGACAACACAGTTTCTTCAATGAAGCGTTATTTAAAGCAGTTTTTATTTCAGTTTTTACTTGTCTGTACTTTTAATAACTTTCATTTTATTTGTCAGTTCTTTGTTTCAGTTTTGTTTTGTTCCTTTTGTTTCAAATTAAAGCCAAGTGCATAAATTAGCCATTCACCACTCTCAAACCAGATGTGTAGTCTGTGGAGTTTTGAATAGGCCAGTTTGTCACTTTTAAAACTGGACCTTCGTCTAATCAAATGCTTGTAACTTTGCTTGTTGAAGTCACATTGGATTCAATGTGGTGTCATAATGTGCAGGATTAAATAGTGCATCTATTAAAAAAACAAATTTATCCCAACATTGTTCGGTTTTGAAATTGTGATTATTATTCCAAGTGTAAGGATACTTTATTGGCGCAGTATAGTGTCAGCCAGTTGACCAAGCAAGGATATTCAACAGCATGCTACAACAGCTAGGAAATTATTTTGACAAATTTAGACCTGCCAGTTTTCCCACATTTTGAGGGACCGGACTGTCCCTCATCATTTCAATGTAAATAATGGCAAATTTTAAATGACAATTTATTTTCCAACATTTTGCTGTAACATTTTCATTAGTCTATTGTAATAAGTTCAGACTTCTAAAACTTCAATCTGAAAGTATTGCACAACTTAAGTATGACTTTTTCAATACCTGGTTTGTGTACATGAACAGGATTGTTGTCTCAATGCCATCAATCTAAATTCTGTAGTTTGACAGGTCTGTTTCAGAAACTGTTGTTTATATTAATCTTTTCTGTACTAGCATGCTTATTAGATGTATAAGCATTTACAATTGAGTGGCCCAGTATAAAAACGGCCCAGAGCATTTTTGTGAAAATTGAGACTTTTCAGGTGAAAGTGCTCTACTGCCTTCTGTTTATCTACCACAGAAGTTACAAAGCTGTAAACAGCCCCCTTTTATTGCTAGAAGTAAAAGAAAACACCCCTTTCTTATATTTCCCTATGAATCTAAGATGTGTCCGTCACAAACTTTAGCAAAATGACAAAAATGTGCCATGGGTCGTTTTTATACTGGGCCACTCAATTATCCGTAATGTATTGTCTGTACAAACACCTTGCGCCCATTGTGATCATCAAAATGCTAACATTTATTGAATTGCTTGTCAGTACAACAAATTCAGTTTTGCATCTTCAATCTAGTCACAAACTTTAAACCAACATCTCCCCACACAAGGATTTGTGTATGTTTGTCTCAGACTATTGTTATTGTACATATTATTTATAAGGCACCATCATGTATGTCACATTTTAGTATAGATAAACATCAGTATTTAGTATTAAAAGTGTCTATTTCACACACTAGTTTCTCAAGTCAGCCATAAACGGTGTCTTCAAACATAAAACCATGTTCTTATTTATATATTTCAAAGTTTGTTTTGCAATGTCAACTCCAAAACTCTAGTTCTCATATTTTGCCATATCAAACATTTCCGCCAACTCGTAACAATAGTTATAAATATTATTCAGCAAGAAATCCAATTCACTGATATTTCAATTATTCAATATATATGTTAAGAAATAAGGTACCATAAAGTCCTTGTACCTATAATAAACATAGCTTTGGTAAACAATGTGTTGTTATTGTATCAAAAGATACAAAAATCATACATTCATGTGAGGGGCTGTAGTACCACCTTCAAGCCAATCTCTTCCAATTTCATTTCCATTTCACTTCAAATATTTTATAACCAACATGTGCCTTTTATGACACATTTCAGGGACAATCCAGCCATTTAATTACCATTTCTTCATTTCAAAATAATGGTTTATCTATTTTTTAGAAAAAGCCAAACAAACAGTGCAATACAGCTCATGCCCAACATGTCCAATTTGTCAAAGTACTATTCTCATATTTTCATGTCAGTACTTAACCACCTATCTGTAACAACTGTCTTAAAAAATGCCGTCCACTTGTAACAAATAAACAAGTTCCTGTGAAATAACATTTATTTATTTTTTTAACAGTAAAGTAACTAAGTACTTTCATCACCATTTTGATATCATGTACATATGTTTGTTCATAACATAATATTAGTATTGCACAACTTAGTATGAGCATACTGCAGTTACTGTCCGTTTTCCTATACACAATACACAGTGCTCTCACCATTGACGCGTGACCTCTACAAATGATGTATGTTGGAAGAATGGGCACTTGCCTAGTTAACATCACTGTGTGAAAAATAACCAGCCAATATTTAACTTATTCTCCAAATTTCTAGCAAATATATTTCTCTAACATGACCTAAAATTACAGCTAGGTTAGATGTTCAGAAATAGTCGCACTTTTGTAAAATATGAGTAAGGGCAAGGCATAGCTAGCCAACTCCTCGTGTTAATTGAATGGAGATTTGACCGAAAATATTGGTATCGGACCGCTCACTTCTGAAGGAAAAAAAAAAAAACGGTACAAGCTACATTTAAACTATTCTCTGGCAATCATCATGATGAGTTTCTTATATAGTATGCCGAAATTGGGTACTGTAGGTGATTGACAAAGGGTCGCACTTTTGTGTTTTAGGAAGGATATGTAAACGACAGATAACACCAAAAATATGAAGAAATTATTTCCAAACCGTGTTAAGTCAACAATCATTATGTTGCTCATTATCAAGAATGCTGGTTAACAAAAAGCAGGCCATTGTCTCATTTCGTGAACAAAGGTCCAATACCATTGTTTCCTTGCGTTTCCTTTATAATCGGTTACCCAACTGAAGCTGTATTATAGCAGCTCATTGCTATATCGCACATATAAAACAGACACATGTGCACAGCCAGAGAAGATCCGATTTAATCAGTTGAGCTGTTTCAATGAGTGTTATCTTGGTTTAATAGCTTTTAATGGGGTTTAAGTCCTGCAAAGGTCGAGGTGAATTATACTGTAGACATGACTGCATCATGGTTTTTCAATACCTGGTTTGTGTACATGAACAAGATTGTTGCCTCAATGCCATCAATCTAAATTCTGTAGTTTGACAGGTCTGTTTCAGAAACTGTTGTTTATATTAATCTTTTCTGTACTAGCATACTTATTAGATGTATAAGTACTATGTATTTACAATTGAGTGGCCCAGTATAAAAACGGCCCAGAGCATTTTTGTGAAAATTGAGACTTTTCAGATGAGAGTGCTCTACTGCCTTCTGTTTATCTACCACAGAAGTTACAAAGCTGTAAACAGTCCCCTTTTATTGCTAGAAGTAAAAGAAAACACCCCATTGTTATATTTCCCTATGAATCTAAGATGTGTCAGTCACAAACTTTAGCAAAATGACAAAAAATGTGCCATGGGCCGTTTTTATACTGGGCCACTCAATTATCAGTAATGTATTGTCTGTACAAACACCTTGCGCCCATTATGATCATCAAAATGCTAACATTTATTGAATTGCTTGTCAGTACAACAAATTCAGTTTTGCATCTTCAATCTAGTCACAAACTTTAAACCAACATCTCCCCACACAAGGATTTGTGTATGTTCAGACTATTGTTATTGTACATATTATTTATAAGGCACCATCATGTATGTCACATTTTAGTATAGATAAACATTAGTATTTAGTATTAAAAGTGTCTATTTCACACACTAGTTTCTCAAGTCAGCCATAAACGCTATCTTCAAACATAAAACTATGTTCTTATTTATATATTTCAAAGTTTGTTTTGCAATGTCAACTCCAAAACTCCAGTTCTCATATTTTGCCATATCAAACATTTCCACCAACTCGTAACAATAGTTATAAATATTATTCAGCAAGAAATCCAATTCACTGATATTTCAATTATTCATATTTTAAGAAATAAGGTACCATAAAGTCCTTGTACCTATAATAAACATAGCTTTGGTAAACAATGTGTTGTTATTGTATCAAAAGATACAAAAATCATACATTCATGTGAGGGGCTGTAGTACCACCTTCAAGCCAATCTCTTCCAATTTCATTTCCATTTCACTTCAAATATTTTATAACCAACATATGCCTTTTATGACACATTTCAGGGACAATCCAGCCATTTAATTACCATTTCTTCATTTCAAAATAATGGTTTATCTATTTTTAGAAAAAGCCAAACAAACAGTGCAATACAGCTCATGCCCAACATGTCCAATTTGTCAAAGTACTATTCTCATATTTTCATGTCAGTACTTAACCACCTATCTGTAACAACTGTCTTAAAAATGCCGTCCACTTGTAACAAATAAACAAGTTCCTGTGAAATAACATTTATTTATTTTTTTAACAGTAAAGTAACTAAGTACTTTCATCACCATTTTGATATCATGTACATATGTTTGTTCATAACATAATATTATGTTTGTTATTCATTCTTTTCTTAAACACTTTTGAAATATATACCACACATATATGTACTCATATTTATGTCAAACTTAATAAAGAAACAAGAAATGTCTTTAAAAAGACAACGCCATGGATGAAGATCACGTTTCATAATTTTGCATTGCAAGTACTTGGAAAGCTAGTAAATTTGAATGTTTGGCACAACTAACCGGGTGCGAAATATTGGCATTTATTGGTAAATACCACCAATGTCAGTAGGAAATACTCAAAATGTTCATGTCGAAAGCTGAATTGGAAAATGTGTGTACTTGTAACAAACGGCTCAATTGAAATCACATCCTCCGAGTTTTACAACAATCCAACAATCTATATTCAGATAACCTTAAGAATGTTTGCTGCTTAATTAAGGGATTTCATATCAACCAAATTTCATGACAATCCAACTATCTATTATCAGTAACTGTTAACCTTGATATGACCTTGATGGTTTTGACCCTTAGGGCCTAATTGTGATTACATGCACCACGTTTTATGAAAATCAGACTATCGATGCTCTGTTGACATCAAATGCGCTTGACACCACTTTGAACATTCTGACAATCCAACACAATAATACTTAGTCGACCTCAAATGACCTTTAACAATTTTGGGCAGAATTGTTATCCACAATCTGACAATATATACTCAATTCACCTCGCATGACCTTGACCTGACCTTCAACATTTTCCGCTTACTAACCACCATGTCCATAACAATCTAACTCCTTCGAATTCCTCTCAAATCTTTTATTCATATAAACTCCAAATTTCTGTCCTTTTACCTTTTCTGTGTTTTACTATTTACCAATATTTAGTATAAAATCCATTAAAAGCATGGTAATTAATTTTAGATATATTTATTCGCAATGTATAGTTTACTGGTAGTTACAATCACATTATAAGGCCACTAGCAGTCAATTTTGAGTTTCCCGTCACATAATTTCTGAAAAGAAGTGAGGTAACTTTTTCATTATTCATTATTTTTCTGCCTTTCATTTAATATATGACCAACACGTATGTAAAATGTGTTGTTATTTACCACTCACTCACTTGAAGATGGATGTTTAGCCCTAATGAGATTCAAAAGTATATTAAAAATAGTCACAATAATGAATTCAAGTGAGGGGCGCAGAAAATGAAGTGAGGGCGGTGACGGGAAACTCAAAATCGACTTTCATTGGCCTAATCAAAAAGACTGATTACTCAATCCCAGGGATTCCCGGTTGCTCTACATGTACCAAAAATGTATAAAACCAAAGCCACTATCTACCCCAATTACTGGTATCCCGCCCCTCGACGACTAGTGTCACTCCCAATATCAATTAGTGTTGGTAGTACCTGCACTATTTATACCCAGCTCTGGTCAGATCAGGGAATGGTCAGATAATGCTCATTATTATTGTTTAATTAGTGGTCATACTTTACTTGTCAATGCTTGTTGACAGCTTATCAGTAGTCGGATCAGCAGGGGTGCAATTGTATCCTTTTTCATAGAGCAAAATTGTTCAAAATGTTTATTGCCGAATGGTTCCTAAAAACCTTATAGTGAACGGATTTTTATTTTTAACAAAGCAAAATGTATGTTTAATATATTAATTATTTCATTAATAGCAATTTCCTAAGTTTCCATCCATAAATAACCACAGAGCATTATCTGTTTACAAAATCAGTGTTTATTTTCAATTAGCCATCTTATCAGTAAAACTGATAGGAGGCCAAATTATAGTAAAAACAGATTCTTTGTCTGGTAGTCCCGGCAACCCAGTCTGTAGGTGGCTCAGTTGTAAACATACACAACAGAAACCGACTGTGAAGGAGCCTATATGCACGTAAACAACTTTCTAGTACATGTATAATAAAATCCGTTTTTGAGTATAATAAAGAAAGTCATGCATTGGCAACATGAAGAAAATACCTATTGCTAACTTGGTAAAATGCATACTCGTAGCCCAATCGTGTACATCATAGCACCCAGTTTGGGTTTGTAGTTTCGAAATGTTGCAATTAAACATTAGTTCTTTCAAATATGAAACGCTAAAACACAAATCTAGAACAAACAATCATTATATTTAGAAAGATATAGCAAACTTTCCATGATAGAGATTGGACCCAAGACAAAGTACACCCAAATTAGGTGACAATTCAGAATTAAGCCATGGCTGGAACAAACATTCAAACTTTGTCTCACTCCTGTCTTCTTTTTGCATTGTTTATTACAAATAATCATTAAGGTCTACATAAAGTTTTTCAAGTAGAACATACTATAGCGTCTCAGTTTCCCCTATCCACCCAAAACAACATAAACTTAATCTTCCATTCCTTTTTGCAATCCAGTTTGTAACGCCTCATTCAGTTATTGTCCGACCCACCCCTATCCCTTCAACCACTGCTGCGTTGTCTTTTTTTAAAGACCTTTCTTGTTTAAAATGGTGTCTTTGGGTGAGAGCCAAAAGAAGCCTCGAAAATTGAATTTCTAGTTCTAAATGGCTTCACAGTGGCTTTGTTATTTCCAAAGAAGTAACAAAATCAGTGATAGATGACTTGTTGGTGCTCAAATGGAAATAAGGGTCTTTGGGTGACAGATCGAAAGGAAAAATATGGGGTCTTTGGGTGACAGAGCATGTGCTCATAAAAATATGGGGTCTTTGGGTGCCAGCGGTGCTGAAAAAGGGGGTCTTAACAGCCCTACATACGCGTCACCTCCAAAGTTGGAGATGCAATCGGATGTAACTGGGCCAGTTTTGACCCCTCGCTGAAATGGGTCCGAATAACATTTTGATATTATTATAAACTGGTCGACATAATAATATATACATGTATATTATTGTGTATATAGGAGAAACAAACTCAACATTTCTCGCTCCCTAGTATAAACTATTAGTTTCAATATTACCTCCATTGATTTTTGTTCCCTCACAATAAACAATTTGGCGCACAATAAGAACTGGCCTTGACCTCTAAATATATCTTAAGTTTCATAGCGGAAAATCAGGTCCCTGGGAAAATCCAAGTTTAAAGAAGGAAGTATTAGCTACTAGCTAGTATAATAATAAAAAACACACAATCAAAATGGCAGCAGGCGGTAGCAAATCAGTTGCCAAACGAACCAAAAGTTTTGATGTCTATATACCTTTGAAGAAAGGGTCAAGTCAACATGTTCATCTGCAGATTCTACAAGGTGATATCATTAAAGAAAACACACAGGCTATGGCTGTCTTCAGATCAGATACAGACATTGCAGAGGGTGATTCACTGAGGATATTACAGGCTGCTGGAGATGGTATAAAAGCCGAGTATCAACGTGCTAAAACTAGAGGAGGGAGGCATGTAGCAAAAGGTGTTGTGTTAACTGGAGCAGGGGATTTGAAACATCTACAGCACATCCTACACCTACTGGTGAATCAGAATGGCGTGAAACTTCGGATAGCACTTGCTACTGCTCTTCAGATGACGGAGAAGCAGTACTCAAGATCGATCACATTTCCACATATACCGGCTATATTTAGTTCAGTGGAAACAGTCAAGACTATGCTGGAATCATTTGATGATTTCACTAGAGTGGATTGTCCCATGTGTCTTCATTTCATCCAAGTAGTACTAGCAAATGATGATGGGTTTTATCAATACGCAGATGCAAGACAGATTGAGGAGTTTGAGATGTACAAACACCTACTGATTAAGAAGGGTCCAAGAGACGTGCCTAGTAATCTCACTGTCCTCCAAGAAGGTAAATAGTGCTTCTAGTCTTGCATTTTGTGCTTTACAAATTTGTATTATTTAATATTATAGGTTCTGGTGACACCTCGTGACGTCACGCTGAACAAATTCCATTCACTGTCAGAGGATCGAGGTATGTGGGTGTAAATGCAGTGGAGCAAATAAACATGTAATCAATACTGTATTGAGTTGCTGCGAATTGAACAGGGCACCTGTCCCATCAAATCACTCTAATAAATCACTCTGTGTAAATTATTGTGGTAATCTGGGCGTCCTGACGCCCAGATTTGCCGTCGGATGACCAGAAATAAATTGACTGCAGTTTATCCGCCGAACGCCCATTAAAAAAATTTTTTCCGGTTTTGGAGTGTCCCTCGCCTTAGAGAGCTAAATGCTTGTGTTTTTAATGTGCAAAGTGATAATTTGTGTTCATGTCATACTCTTTTAATGATTTCAAAATGCATTTAATTTGTATCCATTTTGAAATCATTAATAGAGTATAACATGAACACAAAATAATTACAACTTTGCATATTAAAAACACAAACAATTTTTTTACGTCAACCATGAATGATCCTAGCATTTAGCCCTAGGTCCAGCGGCGCTCCAAAACCGGAAAGTACAGTATCTACGGATGACCAATAATTTTGGCGGATGACCAGATTTAATGACCTGGTCAAAAATAAAAATGACAGTAACAAAATCTTCAGCGAAATATTATTTAGATTCAATATAAATCACTACGCAATAAAAAAAAGTGTTATATCCAGTGTTGTTAGAGGGCGAGATGGCCGAGTGGTTAAGGCGTTGCGCTGCCGGCCGGGAGATACGATCGACGAGGGGCTTAGGTGAAAAATCTTCCCTCCCAAAAAGTTCCTATAGGGTCCGGAATCCTTCAATTAGGGTCAGTAATTTAATTTTAGAATTTAATTGAAGAATTTCTTCTCGCATTTCTATACATTTGAATGCAAAGGCGGAACAACATGAGACTGCTGTGCAGCAAAATTGCCTATTTTTTCAACTTTGTGATTATATTGTAAACGTTTCCGTCGTTGAATTTTTTTTTCCGTCGTCAAATACTTTCAAAATGTTGTTTTTGACAACATATTACAAATTCGGAATTGGAAAGTGTGTAATAAATCTGCAATTCAATTAAGGGATCTGGAATGAGCGTTTTGAGCGTTTCGACAGTATTTTTTGTGGGACATGAGAGCACATCAGACATATCGAATTGCATTCTGAATACGAAGAATGTATTTTTGATATCAAATAATTTTCATTGTTCGAAATTCACGATATAATACAAATTTTATGACAAATTATTAAAATTTGATATTTTTCACATTTTTGATATATAACAGTCCTCGAAGTAAATTTGATAAATCTAACGATATATTCTTAAAGTGTATGTAGCTGGAGGAAAAGCGAAGTACACTGGTCATATCCGATTGATCCATATGGAACTTTTGTCAAAACAAATGGAACAATTTGGAAAGAAGTGGACCACATTTCGATTTGGATTTGGAAGATACCTTCTCTTAAATGTGCCTGGACACCTCGAATAAGCCGTAAAGTCCCCCTCTGGTCATTTTTACTTTTTTACATATTTGCAAAGAGCATGTTTTAGGGATTAAAATGACACCTCAATGAACTTCATATGACAATCAGAAGCGAAGTTATGGCTTGTTATAGGTTGTCATGAATCAAAACGCGAAACCGAGAAAAACGCGTTCAAAGTTAGGGAAGCATAATGACCATTCATCAGATGGGCCTCAGAAAATGTAGATTATTTCATATTTCCACTTATTTCTTTAAAATAAAACTTTGTATGTGTTTAAGAAAGCTTAAACATTTCAAATCTGCAAAATCTCAACTTCGCCAAAATACGAGATTTGCATATATTTTCACCTGTAGCTCGAAATGAAGTTTGCCGAGTTTACGGCTCATTCGCCGCGTCCAGCCACAAATGTGATGCGATCAAGCAAAATCAGTCGGAACTCGCAAATATTGATTTTGAGATATAGCCAAACAAAGGTAATATTTCCTTTTGTTTCCTATTGTTTTGGAAACTCTTAAATCACTCATATCTTTGGAAGTGGTTGTTCAATTTTATTGGGGTTTTCTGCCGAATGCAGTTTTGTGAATGTTTTTTACTATCCTATAAAAAACTGAAAATTTAATATTTCCGAGTTCCGACTGATTTTGCTTGATCGCATCACAAATAACAGTATTGCGAACCACCAGCATACATAACTCGATGTAGAGAGTCTTTCCTATTCAGAGGAAATATTGCAATTACACACCTTATTGCCTTTTAACAATAACCATTGACACTAGCACATATCAGAGAAGATGTAAGAAAAGGAGGGAGAACAGAATTATATCCTTGAGATAATCCCGTAGGTAATCCTGTTGCACCTATTCATAGTCCTTTATTCTCAAGTGTTGGGTTAACCAACAATTAACAATGAGAGGACATTCCTGAACCTCGTTCAGTTGGGGATGATTTGAAGTGACCGCCAATTATGACCATTTGATATTTAATACCAGCAATGTGAAAAAAAGAGAAATAATGTAGTGCCAAAATAATGTACCCTTTTACGGAAGGAGCAAAGTTTTACAAGTTATAACTCCGCTTCTGCAGTACGAATGTCAGCGGCGAATGTCAGGTTATTATTTCCCAGTCTTTAAAAAAAAATTGCAGGCAGAGGTGGGAATCGATCTCGGTACCTCCCGGTTAAACAGCACTGTGCAAGACCCCTAAGCCAACTAAATATCTGTTGTGAGATGTGTGACATTAATCTTTGATATTGCTTAATGGAACAAATCGCGGAATTAAATCAGTAATAAAAGAAGAAGATTCTTATATAGCGGTCAAATTGGATAAAAGGGGAAATATTTGTCCCTGCTCTAAAGAAAATATAGGTTAGAAAATTATCAAATAAATTTAAATTAAAAATTGAGATTTTATAATTATTTCTTTCACGAGGCGGCATTATTACAGACAAACACTGTATAAGCTAAAAACTGGACCCTCATCACTAGATGCTGTCATAGGTCAATGGTAGAGCATCAGACTGCTGATATCAATATCGTTGGTTCGAGTCCTCCCTCCAGCAATGGTTATATTTATGATTTTAATGCTACGCTAAAATTTGTTTAATTTTTTTCGTTCATTTATTTATTTATTTATTTATTTATTTGTTTTTGTTTATTTATGTAAATAATTTGATATATTTGAAAGAGGTATTTGAGCAATTCGAAATTTTGATTTTATAATCCTATGGGGTCATTTTGAACCCCCACCCCCTCCCAAATTGCCAAACGCACAACACCTATGAGTTTGCATCATGCATAAGGCTGCGTTCACATAGAAGTATACTATTCGGGTATACGGTGCACGTTTTGCAGGTGCACGCGTATAGCTTAAATCGAGCAATGCAATTTCATAGTACCGGGTCACATAAGGCTACGATCGCATAGAAGCATACTATTCGGGTATACGATGCACGTTTTGCAGATGCACGCGTATAGCTTAAATTGAGCAAGGTAATTTCATAGTACCGGGTCACATAAGAGCTATTCGAAAAGGCCGTATACCTGCGTATAGTATAGTGGGAATCGTGCGTGTTCGATTTTAGTGCAGCGTATACCGTCCTAAAAACCCAAACCATATGTGGGTAAATTATTTTTTTAATAGATGCACTATCTAATTCTGCACATTATGACACCTCATTGAATGCAATGTGACCTCAAGAAGTAAAGTTACAAGCATTTGATAAGACGAAGAAAATGGGTAAACCCTTCATGGGTAAACTGACATACTCGCTATTCGCTATACGAAATACGCTCATTCGATCAGACTGAGTTCACATAGTACACTCCTATATGAACTCAGCCTGATCGAATGAGCGTATTTCGTATAGCGAATACCGTATACCGTATACTTCTATGTGAACTCAGCCTAATGATCAGTACGTCCATGTCATCATCATAAAACAAGAAATGTCTTTAAAAAAGACAATGCCTCCAAGATACCAGTGGGCACCTTTTGTTATTAGTTAAGGAGACACTTATAATGCTAGCTTTAAGGTAACGCTATTGGATATAGATTTTTGTCTGATTGAAATATGTGAGTCCATTCTCTCCTGATTACAAGACTGAAAATTTTATTTTAATCGGATATTCGGTTACCAAAATATATCATGTGGCCTGTCAAAATGGCGCGAAACCAAGAAGTTGGCAACAAATTTCTTTTATTTTTGATATGCAATGATGTCAGGTAGGCCTTATTTTCTAATTATATATGCAAGAATTGTACAAAGTAGAATGTTCAGATCGGCTACAAAATAAGATATAAAACCCATGAATGCCTTTTTTCCATGCAAATTTCCATTTGCATAATTAATTAGGGCCCTAATCTAATAAGTGGCCCAAATTAATTATGCAAATTGAAATTTGCCAAAACGCAACCGTAATTTTGTAGTAGGTCTACAGTGTGTGTTCTACCCATGTACCATGCCTCAGTAGGCCTACTATAGCTCTTTTAATTGTATCTGAAATCTTTACTTTGCATAATTCATACATGTAATTAGAAAATCATCTGGCAACTGGACTTGTCAAAAATATAGAAAATAAAAAGAAAGTTGTTGCCAATTTTTTGTTTTGGGTTCGCACCATTTTGACAGGCCATATCTCAAGAACCGAATGTAATCTACAGGGCATAAGCTTTAACATATTATTTAAATAGAAAGAAAATCTAAATTTGTGCATTAGCCAATAGGGCCATGGTCACCTAAAGCCATCTTGCAATCTTGCAGATAATTCTGATGTATGAAATAAGACCTTCAAACTTTCAGATATGAAGAGTTCCAGATGCAGGCAGCCGTTTCTGTTTTTTAAATGCATATATGCCTAAGTTGTAGGCCCCTATCAAGAGTCATTTCTCGTGGATTTTTTGACTGAAAATTACGATTGTAACGTTTCAGAATTTTTTAATGCTTGTTTATTATATTTTGTATTCAGGACTAAAATAATATTAATATTATTATATTTAGGGGGGTCTTTTTATAGGTCATTACTCTTTTGTATGTGTAATTGAATAAAAATAAAAAACATTGTTTTGTTTTGTTTCCTTCATTTGTGCTTTGTCTTGCATCGAAAGGGCCAATATCAACACCTTGTTTGTAAGAAGTATTGTGTGGGGAAAGATGATTCTTGCATTTTATTTTTGATTTTTATCTTAACAAACAAAAAGCAAATTTCTCAGTCAAAGTCTTGAAACGGTCATGGGTATGCATGCAAAAATATTGCAACAGTACTCAGTAGAACATAAAACACAACCACGCATGGGAATTGGGGAAGCAAATACTTTAAAACGAATTATTCCGAATTATATCAACGCAATAAAATTGCAATACTTTAGTACATGTATTTGAACAGCAATGCCGGGCAGCAATGAAGCCGGCCATAGGCGCGGCTAGGCGTATCATACCATACATTGCAGTTCAAATGCATCGGATCATGATTGTGGCCTAGTCGAGCCTAGCATGCATGCCAGTCGGTCTGCTGACTCGCCGTGGCACAAAAATACCTCAATTTTGCACAAAACAATCCATGATGTCAAATTATCACATCCAAAGTGTCGCCATGAACGTCAGCTTCAACTTCTCCAGCCAAAGTTTTTGCATTAATAATCAGGTTTCATGTAATCATGAAATTAAACCTTGTTTGAGGTGTATTCCCATTGCCACAGCATAACGGTTTTCCAACTTGTCTTCAACGATAAAGCTGCTGATCACACCGAAGGCATTGAGGTGGTGTGGCTGCTGATGAGCGCTGAGGCTACAACCTATAATTAAAGACCGAATTAAAAAAAGACTAGTTTGCGTCTGACGTCATGACAAAGGCGCGCCGTGATTGGTTGCTGACCTGCGCAGTATGGCATTTTTGGTCTGGTTTACAGTTAAGGCGTTGCGCTGCCGGCCGGGAGATACGATCGACGAGGGGCTTAGGTGAAAAATCTTCCCTCCCAAAAAGTTCCTATAGGGTCCGGAATCCTTCAATTAGGGTCAGTAATTTAATTTTAGAATTTAATTGAAGAATTTCTTCTCGCATTTCTATACATTTGAATGCAAAGGCGGAACAACATGAGACTGCTGTGCAGCAAAATTGCCTATTTTTTTCAACTTTGTGATTATATTGTAAACGTTTCCGTCGTTGAATTTTTTTTCCGTCGTCAAATACTTTCAAAATGTTGTTTTTGACAACATATTACAAATTCGGAATTGTATCTGAAATCTTTACTTTGCATAATTCATACATGTAATTAGAAAATCATCTGGCAACTGGACTTGTCAAAAATATAGAAAATAAAAAGAAAGTTGTTGCCAATTTTTTGTTTTGGGTTCGCACCATTTTGACAGGCCATATCTCAAGAACCGAATGTAATCTACAGGGCATAAGCTTTAACATATTATTTAAATAGAAAGAAAATCTAAATTTGTGCATTAGCCAATAGGGCCATGGTCACCTAAAGCCATCTTGCAATCTTGCAGATAATTCTGATGTATGAAATAAGACCTTCAAACTTTCAGATATGAAGAGTTCCAGATGCAGGCAGCCGTTTCTGTTTTTTAAATGCATATATGCCTAAGTTGTAGGCCCCTATCAAGAGTCATTTCTCGTGGATTTTTGACTGAAAATTACGATTGTAACGTTTCAGAATTTTTTAATGCTTGTTTATTATATTTTGTATTCAGGACTAAAATAATATTAATATTATTATATTTAGGGGGTCTTTTATAGGTCATTACTCTTTTGTATGTGTAATTGAATAAAAAATAAAAAACATTGTTTTGTTTTGTTTCCTTCATTTGTGCTTTGTCTTGCATCGAAAGGGCCAATATCAACACCTTGTTTGTAAGAAGTATTGTGTGGGGAAAGATGATTCTTGCATTTTATTTTTGATTTTTTTATTAACAAACAAAAAGCAAATTTCTCAGTCAAAGTCTTGAAACGGTCATGGGTATGCATGCAAAAATATTGCAACAGTACTCAGTAGAACATAAAACACAACCACGCATGGGAATTGGGGAAGCAAATACTTTAAAACGAATTATTCCGAATTATATCAACGCAATAAAATTGCAATACTTTAGTACATGTATTTGAACAGCAATGCCCGGGCAGCAATGAAGCCGGCCATAGGCGCGGCTAGGCGTATCATACCATACATTGCAGTTCAAATGCATCGGATCATGATTGTGGCCTAGTCGAGCCTAGCATGCATGCCAGTCGGTCTGCTGACTCGCCGTGGCACAAAAATACCTCCAATTTGCACAAAACAATCCATGATGTCAAATTATCACATCCAAAGTGTCGCCATGAACGTCAGCTTCAACTTCTCCAGCCAAAGTTTTTGCATTAATAATCAGGTTTCATGTAATCATGAAATTAAACCTTGTTTGAGGTGTATTCCCATTGCCACAGCATAACGGTTTTCCAACTTGTCTTCAACGATAAAGCTGCTGATCACACCGAAGGCATTGAGGTGGTGTGGCTGCTGATGAGCGCTGAGGCTACAACCTATAATTAAAGACCGAATTAAAAAAGACTAGTTTGCGTCTGACGTCATGACAAAGGCGCGCCGTGATTGGTTGCTGACCTGCGCAGTATGGCATTTTTGGTCTGGTTTACAGGACGGCATACGCAAGCTAGTCTTTTTAATTCGGTCTTCAATTATACAACATATGAGTTTGAAAATATTCTAATGCATAATTCATTAACTTGATAGACCCACGCCATTGGCGCCACGTGCTAGGCGTTTCTAGAATCCCTATAGAATAAGATTAATTTTAATGCTAATTTATTGCACATGCTGAGGAAGCGTGATTACCTTTTTGAACATTCGGAAATGGCGATAGGCGAATTTATGTATGGCGCAAAGAGGTGGGGATATATATTGGGCTCTCGATATTGGGCGGAAATTAGAGTACTTGTCAGAATATAAATTTGTACAATCGGCCTACATGCCGCGCAATGTGCGGCATTTTAGGTGTAAATTTCAAAGCATACTACCTCCTGCGGAGGCAGAAAAACCATTCTATGTATACCTGACGCCGGCAACTAGACTACTATAAAAAAATAGTATCACATCTTTCCTGCTCAATCAAAATAATACTTGCAAATAGATCATAGTTTACTAATCTAATCCTGTATTATATAGACCTGTAATATCACCTGTAATATAGGTGATCATTGTTTACATGCTTTGTTATGGTTGGGATTAGTGTCCGATCTCTGTAATGTAATGTAAATGAAGCATATATTGATATGCAGGAAGAATCGATCAGGGTGCTAGCTTTATTGTCCTATGAGAACTAGTGCGAACTGTCCAAGCTGATTGTTCATTTAGTATCATAATCTATTAGGGAAAGATAAACACTATTCAAAATATCAATAGATAAGAAGAAAGGGATTTAGAGATTTGTAATTGAGTCATGCATGATTTAACAGAAGGTTCTTTCCAAAACCCAAACGTAATGCAAATATAATACAGTGCAGCACATACTTTTTATCACAAAAATATTAACAATTCTGTGTTAAAATATAAACACATATGTTAATATTGAACACATTAACGGTTTAACGTGTATAAAAAGTGTTACTCAAATAGTGTTAATCTATTACCACTTGTGTTTGGAGAGTGTTGTTAACATGTTTTCGTTTAAAATGAACATCCTCATTTAATCATTGGTGTTAATGTGTTAATAAACGTGTGAAAGTGTTAACATTTTAGCACACAAAATATTAAAATATTTTAACACGAGTGTTAATATTTTAACACATTAACGGTTTAACGTGTTTAAAAAGTGTTATTCAAATAGTGTTAATCTATTAACACTTGTTTTTGCAGTGTAGAGCAATATTATTAATAGAATGGCACACTTTTTTGCTAAATATTTCTGAGACAAAGACAAACAATTATTTTGCCCAGTTAATAACCTAAATAAACATTAATTAATTAACTTACTAATTAATTGATTGCATAATTATTTAATCCAAACATTAAGGTTACACTAGATTTGTAATGATAATTAATTTCCTTCATTATTTAGATGTACAGCAAGATGTTCAACCGCTGTCAGTACGCATATCTTCCCATCGGCAACTGACACATTTCTATCCAGCAAGATTTGCAAGAGAAATTCATGCCACATTGGGCCAAGTCCATCTTCATGTGCAAACAACTGGACACCACCACCATGCCCATCAGAATGTTAATGTTGCATTTGTAGACTTCCGACATGCAAATAAAACGAACCATAGTGACAACAAAGTACTATACCACCCCCGAAGGTTCTCAGAAATTGAGGCATCACCTCTGACTGATGACATCTCTATCAAGACAGCAGGGAACCAAAGCCTGTTTGAAATCACCATTGATGATGAGCCAGGAAAGTTTCCTAGAATCAGGTCAGCAATACATAGAGTGCTACAATATGCAGATCAGAAAGGCATCAAGTACATCAGCTTTCCTTCAGAGTTTGATTATGGAGATGATCAAATTGAGCATTGGTATCAGCATCAGTATGGTGTCACTTTGGAGAGTCCTTCACACTTTAGTTGGTCGCCAATGGCTGATGATGATGATGATGATGCTTATCCGCCGGCGTACTATCTGTTCCCACTTCTGTACTTCAATGCCATATATGACTTCGCTATCTATGATCAACCATCAACACAACTAAACATCAATATCCTCACTAGTAGCCACTCTGATTTGGCCCCTTACATGGACGTATGGCATTGGGCATTGCCATCCACTCATGGGAAGGAATCAATTTTGGAGAGTGAAAGTTCGTTTCATGATCTCTTCACTCAGCTGGACATTGATACACTCTTTACAGCTTGTCATTTGAGTGTAGTGAAAGAGACTTACACGGTCATCAGACACAGGTGGACATGGGAGGAGTTCTTAACTAAACGGTTCTCTCTTCATACGGAGAAAGCAACCGATCTTGATAGATTCACCTATGGCCGTGCCTTACAACAGATAGCATCAATCCAGATACCCAGTGATATCTTCTATACTGAAAGGTAAGCCAAAAGCTATAATTTATTAGGACCTTTGCACTTGGTTTTGAGTTTCCCGTCACATATTTTCAGAAAACAAACGAAGTAACTTTTTCGATATCATTATTTTCCCAACTTTCATTACCAGTCAAAATGAGGATTTAAGCAATGTCTTCTATACGCCAATTTACCCAAAACGGGGCTATCATTGGGGGGGTCCCAAATATACGAGGGGGGGGTGGGTTCATACATTTTTTTGAAAGAAAAATAGGGGGGTCATAAAATTTTTGATGACCAAAATGTAGTGAGTCTCAAAATGACCACTGATAGTCTTTATTTTATTCAAAAAAGGCAATTTCAATACAATTTTAGCCTGATTAGGGGGTAAGGTCTATCGGAGGAGGAGGAGGGGGGCATAAAATGTTTGTTGCCGAAATGGGGGGGGGGGTGGGGAATCGAAATTTTATTGACGCCGACTTTTGTAAAATTGGGAGCCCCTCCCCCGCCTTCCGAAGAAAATGATAGTCCCCTAAAGAATTATTTGGAAAAATTTAACACCGATTGTCTTAGTTTCTGCAACTCCTCCAGTGGCGGATTTAAAGAAAAGGTCCATGTCAACAAAATAGCCGGGGCCCAATATTAATGAGTTAAATTCCTTTTGTCGGGGGGGGTAGAAAAAAATGCACAGTGAGCATAAGTTCGGTACAATTTTACTGAGATATCTGCGCGCTTAGCGCGAAAAAAATTCCGTACTCCGTTTCATAGGCAGCTCAAAAGTTGATACACATTGGGTTCATTTCGCCCGAAGTGCGCAAAAATTAGCAATCGCACACTATTTTATATCGTGAGCACCGTGGCAGGAAGCCGTATGGTATACGGGTGGGTTCCAGGGGTCCACCTTAGGGCCCCTGGTGCGGGGTGCACGTGCAACGCCCGGCAGGGGTCCAGGGGCGGATTGGATTTGAGCCCTATAATATGCCCGCATGAATATATGACCTTGACCATTCGACATGTCCAGTACCCCTGCTAATGTATTATTCTCATGTTCCAGGGGTCTGCTTTAGGGCCCCTGGTGGGGTCCAGGTGCAACGTCCGGCAGGGGTCCAGGGGTGGATGATGGATTTGAGCCCTACAATATGCCCGCATGAATATATGACCTTGACTATTCAACATGTCCAGTACCCCTGCCAAATGTATTATTCTCAGAGGCTATCAGTATACCAACGCAGTGTCCTGAAGTCGCTGTATTAATTGTTAAAAAACGGCTAGTCTTCTGTGATAATTAAGGGTCCTGTGGCCCATAATATTTGACATATAATACTCATGTACCCATGTAAAGGTATGTTGCTCAAGTGTTGTGGGTGATTATCAGAACCATGAAGCTGCTAAATTTGCTTTAAACTACTTTGATTTAACATTTGGGGCCATGGAGCAAAGGACCCAATGTGTAAAAACTAAAGTCACATCTATGGGGTAAGGCCTTTAATAAGGAGTATTTTGTGATCCTAGCATCCTCTTTTTATGACATTTGTCAGTACATATCCACGAAAAAGCATATTCCCAAAATTTCAGTTGATTCCGATATTGCGTTTGCGAGTTATGCATGATTATGTGTATTACACTGCTCCATAGACAATACGTTGTAATTTCGTTCTGGTGCACCAGAACGAAATTCAAATTTCACGATATATTTGCTAAACGAATTAATCTGCAAGAAATATTTTGTACATAAACATTATGTAGCCAGAGAAAAGTGGGGGGATGAGGCTGTGCATCACGAAAATGCCCTTTAAAGTGTACCATACGTCTATACGCCATGGGTCCTGTCACAGATCCTGGTCCTATCGTAGTTTTAGAGCTACCCTTGTCAATGTGATGCCCCTTATTTTTAACATTTGCGGCCCTGGACCCATACCAGGTGGCCCACATGTATGTTTCTATTTGAATGTAATGCTATATATTTTATTGGCTGAGAAACTGTATTCTCCGTATATGTAATTACATTTGGGCCCCTTGACCTTTGACCTCTGGCTGGGGTCAAAATGCATATCTTCGGGGTAGAGCCCCAAGCTTAGTGCACCGGGCCTGAGACCAGCTGTAGAGCAATTATAGAGTTGCCACTATTCTACCACTGCACCTTTGAACATGTTGATCACGGCTTGTAACCTATATGTTTGAAGTTATAAAATAACTCATATTGGCCATAAAAATGAATAAAAACAGCCCTTCCTCAACACGTGATACTACCAAATTCCAGGGCAATATTATTGTCTGGTGCAATGACGTCCCAGTAATACAATGAAGGCTTACGACAATTGACCACAAATAACCATTACGTCATTGCACTAGACAATTTCGGCGCGGGAATTTTGAATATCGCGTGTTACAGTGATCGTGTATTGAGAGCCGACTGTTTTTATTCGTTTTTATGGTCAATATGAGTTTGTTTAAAAAAAAAACTCATATGATTCGTGCTTTATAATTATTTTTCTACCATATAAGGCATAATGTTATGATTACCGGAGTTCCTTTAAGAACCTTGTAGAAATTTTTTTTAAAATAAATTAAAAAAAAAGGCAGGGGGCCTGTAGGCCTAAAAGGCAAGGGGGCCTTGTCAGAAAACAAGGAAAATAGAAAATTTGGAAAAAAGGACCTATCCATATTCCAAAACTGGCCTAGAAAAAGGGATCATTGATATACCAAAAGGCCAAAAAAAAAGAAGCAAGGCCTGACTTATATCCCCTTTTCTCTACTTGAGATATTCTCTACCTTAAATATAAAGAAAATAATACAAAAATAAAATACTACTTTTGATCACATTTTCTAAAACTTACCTTGGAATTTTCTGTGGCCTTTTCTTAAGGGCTGGGGTATGAACAGTATTTATTGTGGGACATTAGAGCACATCAGACATATCGAATTGCATTCTGAATACGAAGAATGTCATTCTGATATCATATAATTGTGATTTTTTGAAATTCGCAATTTAATACACATTTATGGCAAATCATTAAAATTGATATTTTGATATTTAACAGTACTTGAAGTAAACTTTATAAATCTGATGATTTATACTTAAAGTAGGGATAACCATCAAAAATTTCATGTTGCCCCTATTGCTACAAAAGATTGTTTTCAGGATAGAACTCATCAATAGAAGTATTTTGGTGGTTAAATGGTCAAAATCGGTCAAAAACTTTTCGAATTATGAATTTTCAAAGTTTCCCATTCTGGCCGGTTATTGGAACGAAATAAAATGACAAGGTCCAAAAATATCAATTGGGAGCAAAATTTGCATAAGCATATATTTACCTTTATATATTTCTTTATTTTAACATATATCCAAACATGAAACAAGCATATTGTGAAAGTATCAAAGGGGTTTCTTATGAAATGGCACTTTACTAGTCAATGGCATAAATTATTTTTTCAAACTGAGGCATTGAAATCATGCATTTAGCGAACATTTGCCAAAAATCATCCAAGATGGCCGATATGGCACAAAATCAAAATTGCACTAAGTCCAGGTAAACTCTTTTTTTTCACAACCAAAAATGTCGATGTTATTGGGTTTAATATGACCAATTAGTTGGTGTATGCAAATTAAATCTTAAGTGTCATTGAAGGTCATTGACTCATTCACAACAATAGAGGTTATCCACTTCACTCATCATGCTCATGTGTGACTTCTAACAAAAGGGGCTGGTTCCCGTAGTATTCCTCATTCAAAACAATTCAATACATGACCTCGGAGTTACCTGCATGACTTTCGCGGGCTATTTTGAAACAGTTATGGTTGCACATTCAGGTACTTCTTTTGAAAGTTCTAAACAAGGTATAGCCAGCAACAAGTTGTAGATGGTATGGGCCTAAATATAAGAAAACGTTTAGGGTTGAAATCAGGTGAAAAATACATCAAATGAGCACGAAACTTCACATTTATGTTCAGAAAGGTGTCTTCTTAGCATGATTCGAAAGGAGTATGGAAATTCCAACGGGAAGCTGGTGATTTAATTTGTAACTCAAGATCTACTTGTTCAATATTTTAACCTTTTTACAGAGGGTATGATAGAGGTATTACTGGCAACTCTGTGCCAAATTTCAGCTCAGTAGGCCACGTTTTTCACCTGAAATTATTGACATGAATATTTTGTGCCATTCTTGAGCAGTGCTGAACTCAGCCACTGGCAATTAAGCGCACTGTGGCGATGGACCAATTTTGACTCGTACTTACAGGAAAATTAAATAAGTTATGTTGCTGTAATTTACAATAGTTACAAAATATAATTGGCATTAACTTCACCAATTTTTACAGAAAAATATTGAAAAATAAAAGAATGAGATCAATTTAGAAATGTCTGTGTAAGCAGTGCACAGTTGAGCTCCCTGCATGTCTATGGGAGTGTTCTAATCAAGTTGATGGTTCATTGGTCATCCCTACTTAAAGTGTATGTAGGTGGGATGAAAAGCCGACGATCAATTGAAAATTTTGACCTTTCGTATTGAAGATATGGATTTTTTTCCCAAAACACCAAAAAAAATTAGGTCTTTTTGGGAAAAAATCCATATCTTCAATATGAAAGGTCAAAATTTTCAATTGACCGTCGGCTTTTTCCCCTGCTACATACACTTTAAAATATGTCATTAGATTTATATAATTTACTTCGAGTAACTGTTATATATCAAAAATTTGAAAAATATCAAATTTTTATAATTTGTCATAAAATTTGTATTATATTGTGATTTTCAAAAATGAAAATTATTTGATATCAGAAAGACATGCTTCGTATTCAGAATGCAATTCGATAGGTCTGAGGTGCTCTCATGTCCCACAAAAAATACTGTCGAAACGCAATAAACGCTCATTTTAGATCCCTTAAAAAGTTTGAAATGGTTTTGTTGTATTTTAATTTGCATCTCTACATTTATGTCAATGTAGACTTTTGTAATGTTAATTCATTATGACTATTCTTTTTTATTTTAAAGCCATATTGTTTTATTTTGTTTATCTTGTCAGCTCTCCTTCAGATAATGGCCATCCATCGTCATCTGATGGAAGTGATGGAAGTCGTAGAGAGTACAAGGATTACATAAATACGGAGAGTTACATCAATAGGTATTCATCATCCTATACAAAGTCAGTTGTGAGGTTTGATAACACACCACCACCTCCACCAAAACCATTATCTGGGAGAAATGAGTCAGTGTTGAACTTGGAGCAGCTCTGGTTGGAGGACAGACCGGACAGGGTGTATTGGTGCCCATCAATATTCAGTGAAAATGAATAAGACTGCCCCACCAAAATGCAGTATAATGTCCACCTTATTTGCAGGTTTATGTAACAAAATATCATGAAACTATAAATTGTAGTTATTTCAAGATGATCTAATGTGGAATGTTGTAGAAGCCAACATTTCATCAGACGACAAAGCTAATGGGTATCAATCATTTTGATACACCCTCTACGATGATGTACTTTTATAATTAATTTGGTTAAATTTTTTCAAACCAGATTTTTTGGCATATTTGTAATACACGTGTCCAAACTTAAGGGGTACTACACCCCTGTGGTAAATTTGTGACTATTTTTGCATTTTTCTCAAAAAATAATAAAACATTGGTAAGAAAAGTTACGTATATTATTGGGGCAAGGAATCCAATTACTACACTGAAATTTCAGTGACTCAAGACAAGCGTTCCCGTATATGTGATAGGAAATGAGGTGCATCCTATCAGTACATTATTTCGTATCATAAATAACGAACCGCTTGCCTTGGGTCACTGAAATTCCAGTGTAGTAATTGGATTCCTTGCCCCAATAATATATATAACATGTTAATAATATGTTAATTATATTTTATGCCAGTTAGCTTTTGGAATTATATGCTCTGTCGTGATTAATTTATATTTAAGATATATTTATGTTATATTTGCCTTGGTCTTCATAACATGATGTAGTTATAATCAGTGCTGTGGTGATTTATCAGGGTTGCTTTTTATTTGATTTTTCATGCATTAGGCCTCTTGGTTTTATTGCTCTCCTTTCATATTTATCTGCATCCCTGATTTCCCTCCGCACTGTGTTATATTTTGCTGTTATATTATTATTTGTTTCCACTACCTGGATATTCAACTCTTTAAACATCCAGTTATACTTGGTCCCTTTTATCAAATTTTGCAAAATTACTTTCCATCATTCCAGGCATTTATGCTCCACAAGCAGTGCTTGTTTATTCTTGCTTTAAATAGTAAGTTTGTAAAATCATTCTCAGTTGTAAGTTAAGTTGTAAGTTTAATTTTTGTAGTTTATTTAAGATCTTTGAGCAATCGCTATTCCATCGTGTATTTGATACACATTGATGTGCTCAATTGTAATTTTACTTAACTTTGTATAACTTTGTTATACAAAGTTATACTTGTGTTATTATCTGTTTTGTGTTTTTATGTTCAATTTGTCTAACGGACCCAGATTTGACCCATTTAAATTCAATAGTACCCTCAACCCTCATACCACGACCTCTGATGATGACTGTAATATTGACTCTATTCAAAGCCCCCATTGTAGCTACTACCTTTGTGACGATCTCAATGACAAACTAAAAACCGCGCGCAACAGTTACCCTGAGCTTTCCTTATTTCATCATAATATTCGCAGCTTGAATAAACACTCTAACGACATCACCAATTATCTTTCCGCTATCAATCACAAATTTCACATTTACGGCTTTTCTGAATCCTGGTTCAGGTCTGACGATGATTCTAATTTAGTTGACGTCGGTGAAGGATATAGTGTTATAAACTCTATTCGTCATGGCCGTAACGGCGGCGGGGCATCCCTTTTTATTGATCCCGATATTGACTATACAATTAGACCTGACCTCAACATCGACTGCCCAGATTGCTACTCTGTTTTCATTGAGATAAACAATTCCAAAAACCCCTCTCTCGAAAGAAACACAATCGTTGGCATTATCTATCGTCCTGATGCGGTCATCCTGGACTCTTTTTATACCGAGCTTTCACGCGTTCTTGATACAGTTAATAATGAAAGCAAGCCCTGTTACATCATGGGAGATTACAATATTGACTTGCTTAAATTTGAAACCAAATCTTATGTCAGCGATTTCATTAATCTGATTTTCTCACATGGCTTTTTTCCAACCATTGATAGGCCTACCCGTGTTACCGAAACTTCTGCAACGATCATTGATAACATCATCACTAATGATCCTTCGGGTCGCATTGATTCTGGCGTGCTAGTTACCGATATCTCGGACCATTTTCCAATCTTTTCATTAAAAAATCGCAATATCAATTCTAGTAACGCAACACGGCCCAGCTCAGATTTCCAAACGCGACAAACGCGTCAATTAAAACCCAATAACATCAAGGGATTCCTCCACGGTCTGTCGCTTACCAACTGGGATAGTGTCTACAAGGATGACAATCCGGAAACCGCATTTAATGAATTCCACGACAGGTTATCTCAAATATATAACATCCACTGCCCTATCAAATCAATAAAGCAATCCAAACGTAAAACACCTAAGAAACCCTGGATAACCATAGGACTAATTAATTCAATAATCACTAAAGATAAACTTTTCAGGAAATACCGATCAAATCCCAGCCACGACAATAAACTTAAATATACTAAATACCGTAATACACTCAATCATCTCCTTAGAGTCTCCAAAAAAAATCATATCACTGCTGAGCTCGATGCGCACAAAAACAACATGAAGAAGACGTGGCAAACCCTTAACCACATTCTTGGCAGGAATAAATCCTTCAAGCCACCTTCTCATTTCATTGACAGTGATGGTTCAGAAATCAAAGACCCTGTCCAAATTGCGAATAAACTCAATGACTTCTTCACCAACATTGGTCCGTCCCTTGCTGCAAAAATACCTCCGCCCAATAACACCAAATTCAGCAATCCAAATTCACTAAATCACAGTATCTTCCTATCCCCCACCACGGAAGAGGAAGTGCTAGATATTTCTTCATCTCTCAAATCTAGCACCAGTTGTGGCGTTGACGGCATAAGTTCAAACCTCCTGAAACAAATCATGCCTAAAATTGTCGGTCCTATTGTTCATATTTTCAATAGCTCCATATCCACTGGCATTGTTCCATCAATTTTTAAAACTGCCAAAGTAATCCCTATTTTTAAATCCGGCGACAAATATTTATTTAATAACTACAGGCCAATCTCCATTCTACCTGCGTTGTCAAAAATTCTTGAGAAATTGATTTACAAAAGGATCATTAACTTTGTCGAGAAACATGACATTCTTACCAGTGACCAATTTGGCTTTAGGCCAAAACTTTCAACCTATATGGCCATTAATAAATTATATGATAAAATTGTCACATCTCTCGACAAAAAGCTTTGCACGGTAGGAATTTTCTTAGACTTAAGCAAAGCATTTGACACGTTAAATCACCAAATTCTTATTAACAAGCTTGATAATTATGGTATTAGGGGAATTGCCAATCTTTGGATTCAAAATTACCTGAATGATAGGAAGCAGTTTGTTGTTTTTAATCAACATCGCTCTTCCACCTTACCAATTGAGTGCGGGGTTCCCCAAGGTTCGATCTTAGGCCCCCTACTCTTTTTATTGTATATTAATGACCTCCCTAAATGCGCTCCAAATCTCCTTTTTATCATGTTTGCAGACGATACTAATATAATTTATTCGGATAAAGACCAAAAATTACTGGAGTCTAAGCTGAATAAAGAACTTAATGTTATATCTGACTGGTTTAAACTAAACAAACTTTCTCTAAATATTAAAAAACTAATTTCATGTTATTTAAAAATAAACATACCCGCTTTCCCCCGTCAACTATTAAAATTTGCATTGATGATAAATTAATTGAACAAGTTAATGTAACTAAATTTCTTGGCATTCTAATAGACGACGACCTGTCGTGGAAATCACACACATCCGTGTTACAAAATTGTCTCGAAATACAATGGTATCATTAGGAAGGTTAGACCCTTTCTCCCACCTGATTCTTTGATCACTCTCTACAATACTCTTGTTTTCCCCTATCTTAATTACTGTGCCATGATCTGGGCAGACAAAAACAATTCCCATCTCCATACACTTTTTTTGATGCAGAAGAAAATTATCAGAACATGTACCTATTCAGTTTGGCTCGCCCACACCGACCCCTTATTCAAGTCTCTCAGGACGCTTAAAATCCAAGACCTCTACATTTTCCAAACTGCCCAATTTATGTTCAAGTACCTTCATGACCAACTACCATCTCATACTACTGACCCAGACTATTTTATAACCAACAAAGACATCCACACCCATGACACCCGTTTTTCGAATGACCTTCATGTAAGCCTTACCAATACCAGGCTGGCTGAAAATATCCTTCGGATTCAGGGTGCCCGGCTCTGGAACTCCCTCGACCAATCATTGAAACATGTCTCCAACATTGGCTATTTTCAAACATAGACTTAAAGATTATTTAATCGAATCTTATACCACAACTGATTAAGGGTATTTTCAAACTTTCCATCTCTCTTGGGTCTGTCCCGTCCTGTCCTGTCTTGTATTGTTCAGTCTGTCCATACTCCATTAATTTATTTGGCACAATATATTTGATTCCGATATTGTCCAAATTATCCTTATGTGAAGGAATCATACGCTTCTCCTTTCATTCAGCTTTGTGTCAAAACATGTGATTTATTATATATTTTTTAATTATTGTATTTTTGATTATCTGATTTAATGATTCCGTTCAATTAAATTTCATTTATTCTTATTTCGGCCACATGATTTCATCATTGTAGTACATATTAATATTGTAGCGTAAGTTAAATTTCCATCTTGTTCAGATTGGGTGCCACAAGCTTCACGCTCTGCGTCTTTGCGGCATCCACATCTCTTCACTTCTCATGTTCTTATATTGTATTTCTATAAGTAATTATCATTAAGTATTTCTTATCTTGCATTTCCAATTGTATAACTTTTGTGAATTGAGATGAAAACAAATAAACTTGAACTTGAACTTGAACTTGAACTACCAGTGTGTGATTAGTTTTTGAGAAAAATGCAAAAATAGACACAAATTTATCGAGGGGTGTTGTCCCGGGTGTAGTACCCCCTTAATTACATCTAATTGGAATCAGCCAAACAGCTTCTGCATGCAAAGTACATTTTGTACATGCATGCGTAGTTGCGTATCTGCGGCGATGCGAGCTACTGTACAAGAATGTCCCAAGCTCAATAAAGTCAATGGTCCTTGCAGCAAGAAATATTTGTAGGAATCAATTATATGGAACACGTCCTTCAAGTTTTAATAGGTTAATTTAACGTATATCTGTGTATATATCAGATATATTCGCTGTATATCTTTCGACTTTCGACGATGCGTCTTTAAACCAATCCACGCTACTGTTGGCGTTGCTGGTATTGTTGTACAGCTCTCTCAGGTACAAGCTTTCTTTTGATAATCTTTCGCTCCATTCCATTTGGAGTATTAACACTTTCAAGTTGTTTTAAATTGCAAAAAATGAATGTTCCCAATCTTTAAGGAGTATTTTTCTGCCTCCGAGAGGCAGTATGTTTTCTAATTGACACCTAAAAAGCCGCACTATTGCGCGGCATGTAGGCCGATTGTCCTATATGCGTGAAAAATTTATATTCAGACAAGTACTCTAATTTCCGCCCAATATTGAGAGCGGTAGCAAGTTCGCACTCCTCTGCGCCATACAGAAATTTCAAAAAGGTATAACCACACTTCCTTAGCATTTTGCAATAAATTACCATTAAAATTTATTCTATAGGAATTCTAGAAACACTTAGCAAGTGGCGCCACTGCCAGCCCATGGTCTTTCAAATTCATGAATTATGCATTAGAATATTCCCATCACACAAAAGTGCTGTCATCTGTTGTTGCGGCGAAATCTTGGGATTTCGGCAGAAATTTGTTGCCGAAATCCCGAATTACGGGACTGCCGAAATCCCGGGATTTCGGCAGGTTTACCATAATGTCTGATGGACAGTGTTGTAGGCCTATTGGAATTTATTATTTATTATTATTTTCTTGAATTTCGATAAACTTCCAACAAAAATGGTTGAACTTTGGGTTGAATTGAGCATTTTTCAACCAGTGTTTGGTGAAAATTGCTCAAGTTGGTCAAAATTAAAAAACAAAACACACACACACACAAAAAATCAAAAAAACACGTGTCATAGATATTTATATCTAGTTTTCAAAAATTCATAAAATAAATTGCTGAATATTTATTCTGTTAGGCCTATGTCCCCCGCCCCCCCCCGTTTATTTTCACCCAAACCAATAGAGGTTATCCATGTTACTTCTAACAAAAGGCGCTAGTTCCCGTAGCATTCCTCATTCAAACCAATTCAATGCACGACCTCGGAGTTACTTGCATGACTTTGGCAGGCTATTTTGAAACAGTCATTGTTGTACATGCAGGTACTTCGTTGGAAATCCTAAACAAGGTATAGCACTGATAGCAGTCGCTGATAGGATATGCAGCTTTAACACAGATAACCTCTATAGGCCTTTAATGTTTCCTAAATTTGTCTCAATGAATCGTCTCAAATATATTCTCATGTCCTTTCCTAAAGTTGTACAGCACATCCTGTAGATACAGTGCAAGCGATCACGCCATCACGCGATGTTCTCTGGCAGTGTCAGCACATGCACGTTATTTTTCGCTCCTCATCTCGCTTGCCTAAATCCCGTCTGTTCGGCTTCCCGTGATTTTGGCAGAGTATTGTCAACAAGAAAATGGCGAGTTTGGACGTAATGGCGAGCCGCGATGAAAATATGAAGATTGTGGCTTTTCAATGGTCTGTTTAATCAAATAAAACCCATTTTTATGTAAGGATATAACTTGAAATTCATGTGGCATATCAATGAACGACTGAATGCATGTCTTTTTCGTGCTATGGGATTGAAAAGATGGTTGGATTTTTGACAGGAGTCTGTACAGGGTGTAACAATAAAATTGCTACAATTTTGAAAATAGAATGACACAAGTATGCCGCTTATTGTTTGGTTCGATATTTATATGTCTATCAAGATAATTTCTTTAGCCACCAGATAAGCTTTGTTCCAATAAAATCGATGATATACAAGTGAAGATATGGCCAATTATGTAATCTAGTCTTAAAATCGCTTGGGCCACTTTTGTCTAAGTGTTACAACAGTGACTGAATAGAGTTGGACCAGTTGGACGGTGCTCTTATGATAGGTAGTTTCAAACAATGGGGTATTCGAAGTGGTAGAAATGATTACATAATAGAATATCTTCTTGAGGTTTTGAAAGTCACAACTAAGCACTGACATAACAACCCCATTTGTGATGCGATCAAGCAAAATCAGTCGGAACTCGGAAATATGAAATTTTCAGTTTCTTTTAGGATAGGAAAAAGCATTTACTAAGCTGGATTTTGCAGATTAAAGTGATCAAGAAATTCATATCTAGTTGCATGTAGAAATTTCTGGAAACATTTGGATAGTATTAGAACAACCATGAGTGTCCCAGAATCTTCTAGAACATTCTATTACAGTAACCATCTATGCACACTAATGAAATCTGATTGGTTTGTGTTGAGGTAATGTGCTATTTTTAGAACTGTGTACAGAGTAATAAGTCTGATTGGCTTGTGGTGAGGTAATGATCTATTTTAAGAAATAATGTAATGTGCCATATATGGGATGGTTAAGTGATGTAATTTACCATATATAGTTCAGATTGTTCTGGAATGCTATAGAAATTAGATACAATGTACCGGTATAAGGCCTGGAGAGAATTTGGTCTTGGCAGCAGACTTGAGTTGTAAGAGGTAACTCTGTGAAACTTATGTTAGCCAGTATTGGTACAAGGTTACCATTGAAGTCTTCAAACTTCGGTTCGCGGTTCTTGTGTGTGTGTGTGTGTGTGTGTGGGGGGGGGGGGGGGGTGTGTTGGAGAGAATTAAATACGCCAAAGGCGGTGGTGAAAGCCAGTAGTGCTTCATTGTTTGTCGACTCACAGAAGCGGCAGACTAAAATATCTCCATCACCGAACTGTAAGTGTTGCCTGTCTGTCAAGTGGAGCAGAAAGTTTGCTCCGGCTCCCCGAGGGAGGAGCTTATGGTCAACATAGAAGACCATTCGGAGAACACTAGCGTAGCAGCTAGGATAGTGAAACATAGTCATCAGGACTTAGAACTGAGATTATGGTAAACCAGGGGTTTACCTTGGATAGACAGGATCGCGGGCATTGCCGGATCTTGTATCAAGAACTGAGACCATCAACGCAATCTCATCAGAAAGTCAGCCAATCAAGATCTCCAGGCTTAGCTAAGTAACCACAGCATAAACAATGATAAAGAAAGCTTTATTGTAGTAATTTAAAGTAATATTTGTAATATTGTATTAGGATTTGATTAACAGCCATACTGCACTAGTTAATAAATAATCATAAGTTGATCTATGTAATAAACAGTGTGTTTGTGCGTTTGGTGTTGCGTGAACCCGAAGCAGGTGATTTTGGCCTGGTCATTTTAGTGACATTTTAGTATCATTGAGCTATTTCCAACTTAGGGCCGGATTTACCATTAGACCAGATGGCTCAGGGTCAAGCCCCTAAAATCGCCTAATGTATGTTCCCCCAAACACCATATAGAACCCATAACTTTCCTCTTGTGTGCAAACTATGTTTGTCTCAATATATGAGTGCAAACATCACTAAGTCATACTCCCTTCTAACCCGCCTTAAAAACCTCTTTGGCAGCTGATTTTATGCAGAATACCACTCCCACCACACCCACCCTCCCTGTTTGTAACAAAGTCATACCAGAAGTGGGGGTCAAACTAAACCACTTTGATACTTTTAAGAACACAATCAACATTTGTTACCCTCCCTCCCTGTCAACTTTTAGTTTCAATCATATAACTTTATTGATCTTGTGCTTTGTTGGACTTTGTAAATGTAAACAGATCGCTGAACAATGAACGATAAGAACGGACTTTGACTTCTAAATATATCTGTTTCATAGTGGGAAAACCCAAGTTCAAAGAAGTAAATGAAACCACCAAAATCAAAATGACAGCAGGCGGTAGCAAATTAGATGCTAAACGGGCCAAAAGTTTTGATGTCTTTATAACTTTGAAGAAAGGGTCCAGTCAACATGTTCATCTGCAGATTCTACAAGGTGATATCAATAAAGAAAACACTCATGCTTTGGCTGTCTTCAGATCAGATACAGACAAGGCAGAGGGTGATTCATTGAGGATATTACAGGCTGCTGGAGATGGTATAGAGGCTGTGTATCAACGTGCTAAAACTAGAGGATGCAAGAATGTAGAACAAGTTGTGTTAACTGGAGCAGGGGATTTGCAACATGAGCACATTCTGTACCTACTGGAGAATGAGAATGGTGTGAAACTTCGGATAGCACTTGCTCAGAAGCAGAACTCAAGATCGATCACATTCCCACATCTACCGGCTATATTTAGTTCAGTGGAAACAGTCAAGACTATGCTGGAATCATTTGATGATTTCACTAGAGTGGATTGTCTTCATTTTATTCAGGTTCTGGCAAATGATGATGGGTTTTATGAATATGCAGATGCAAGACAGATTGAGGAGTTTGAGATGTACAAACACCTACTGATTTATGAGGCTCCAACAAGGAGGAGAGAAATAGGATGCAGGTGCGGTGATCGTCACCGAGAAGGTAAATGGTGATTCTAAGGGATGGGGTATGAACGTTTGGACAGTATTTATTGTGGGACATGAGAGCACATCAGACATATCGAATTGCATTCTAATACGAAGAATGTCCTTCTGATATCAAATAGGCCTACTTTTGATTTTTTGAAACTCGCAATGTAATACATACACATTAATGGCAAATGATTAAAAATTGATATTTTTGAAATTTAACAGTACTCGAAGTAAACTTTATAAATCTGATGATTATAACTTATTTCCAAAAATTGGCAAAATATTAAAATTTGACTTTTATTGCCAGTTCGAACTAACCAACGGATTAGGATTTAGGTAAGTTTCATATGGCAATAACATTTTTTTTAATCGCCCAAAATTAGTGCTGTATTTTTCTAGAATAGGGAGCAGAGCAATATTATCAATATAATTGCATACCAAATATTTCTGAGACAAACTTCTGCCTAGTTAATTACTTCAATTAGCATTAATTGATTTTAATAATTAATTGATTGATTTTAAAAATCATGTAAGCCAATTAAACTTGGCTTACATAAATATTTAATCTAAACATAAAAGGTACACTGACGATATGTTTAAATTAAAACTAATTTCCTTCTTATTTAGATTTACAGCAAGATGTCCAACAGCTGCCAGTACGCATATCTTCCTATCGGCAATTGACATATTTCTATAAAACAAGAGAAATTCATGCCAAATTAGGCCAAGTCCATCTTCATTTGCAAACAATTGTAGACTACCACCATACCCATCAGAATGTCAATGTTGCATTTGTAGACTTTCACTACGCACCTAAAACGAACCATAGTGGCAACAAAGTCCTATACCACCCCCAAAGGTTCTCAGAAATTGAGGCATCACCCCTGACTGATGACATCTCTATCAAGACAGCAGGGAACCAAAGCCTGTTTGAAATCAACATTGATGATAAGCCAGGAAAGTTTCCTAGAATCAGGTCAGCAATACATAGAGTGCTACAATATGCAGATCAGAAAAGCATCAAGTACATCAGCTTTCCTTCAGAGTTTGATTATGGAGATGACCAAATTGAGCAGTGGTATCAGCATCAGTATGGTGTTACTTTGAAGAAGCATTCACGATTACACTCCAGTTTTTCGACAATGACTAATGATGACGATGATGATGCTTATCCACAGAAGATGGAGTACAACCTGTTCCCACTTCTGTACTTCAATGCCATTCATGACTTCGCCCTCTATGATCAACCATCAACTCAACTAACCATCAACATCCTTACTTGTAGCCACGGTGATGTGCAGATTTACAGGGACTTATGGGGTTGGGCGTTTCCATATACTCACAAGAAGGAATCAATTTTCGAGATCAAAAGTTGGTTTGATAGCCTCTTCACTCAGCTGAACATTGACCACCTCTTTACATCCTGTCATTTGAGTGTTGTGAAGGAGACATACAGAGTCGTCAGACTCAGGTGGAAATTGAGACGGTTCGCTCAACGGCTCCCAAGCTTCTCTCTTCATCCGGAGAAAGTAACCAATCTTGATAGATTCACCTATGGCCGTGCCTTACAACAGATAGCACCAATCCATATACCCAATGATATCTTCCATACAGAAAGGTAAGCTAAAGGGTAATTCATTAAACTAAACCTATACCGTAAAACCCCGTCTACAAGCATATAGTGTGCTTCTGATGAAAGCTACATTAATCCAGTCGCCATTATGGAGTTTGCGCAAATAAATTACGGATCCAAGCATATACAAACAAGTATTATTTTAAGACCGATCTATTGTATTGGTATATTAACGCTTGCTTCGAATTAATTAAGCTTTTATAAAAAACACTATATATGCTTGTACACGGGGTTTTACGGTATTTAATTAAAGTGTCAAGGACACTTATTTGGTAAAATGATGTAGTACATCAAGTTTATTTGGGCCCGAAATCATGACCATGATGAAATAAAAACAATTTAAAACGTTTTATAATTATGCCTTTACTTAAAAAATTAGCATTCCCTAAGAACTCGATAGGCATTCCACTGAATGGTTAATAACCGGTAATGAATGCCTATAATAATGAATGCCTCTGGCTGATAGGCCTACTAGACATTGAGTTAAATAGGCGGTTGTTCGCTCTCAACCACCTATTAGTGGTTCATAAGTGGTTCATAAGCCCTCGTCAGAGGCGAAATATGTAGATGAGCTAAGCACGCGAACCACAAAGGAGGCATTCCAATCGCATAGGAAGCATTCCAACCGCTTAGGAGTAATTCCAACCGCATCGGAAGCATAATATGTAATTGAGCTAAGCACTCGAACCACAAAGGAGGCATTCAAACCGCCTAGGAAGCATTCCAACCACCTCAGATGCATTCCAACCGCCTATAACCAGCAACAGGTTAGCACTCGAACCACTTAATATTAACCTTCAACTGCATAGTGGTTCATAAGCCCTCCTCAGAAGCGAAATATGTAAATGAGCTAGGCCCTCAAACCGCTTAGTGGCATATTCCAACCACCTAGGAAGCAATCCAACCATCGAAGAAATGCTCAATCACCTAGGAAGCAATCCAACCGTCTTGCAAGCATTCCAACCGCCTATAGGCATTCCAACCACCTGCTGATGAAGCACTGGAACCACTTTAGGATATAACGCTTTATACTAATTTATATATATAATATATATAGCTCTCTTAGGCTTTTCTACGAATTTATTTAAAAAATTGCAAAATGAAGGCTCAATTGAAGCCATTTGGTGGGCGATTTTGACACTATTTTGCGGCCATCTTGGATTTTTCAAAACGCTCAAAGCACATCATTCGGATTCTGGATCAGTGGGTCTCGAGGATTCAGAAACCATCAAGAAAAATTCTGCCCTCCATGACAAAAGGGCATAATTAACAATTTTATCAAAATTAAGTTATGGGTTCAGGTTTATGATACCATAAATTTGCCCTTTTTGAAATTGGTGTATGTCTATGGGAGCAATGAACAGATTTTGTCCATTATATCAAAAATTAGTTATCTCCTGTTACGTGTTAATATGACCCACTCCCTCAAAGGCTCTTTTACTTTTTGGGTTACATAATTATTTACATGATTATTTAACCTCAAAATCTTTATTAAAGCAATGTTGTTTTACTTTGTTTATCTTTCCAGCTCTCCGTCAGATACTGGCCATCCATCGTCATCTGATGGAACTGATGGAAGTCTCAGAGAGTACAAGGATTACATAGATATGAAGAGTTACATCAATAAGTATTTGATATTATTGTTTTATTTTGTTTATCTTTCCAGCTCTCCTTCAGATAATGACCATCCATCGTCATCTGATGGAACTGATGGAAGTCTTAGAGAGTACAAGGATTACATAGATATGGAGAGTTACATCAATAAGTATTTGATATTATTGTTTTATTTTGTTTATCTTTTCAGCTCTTCTTCAGATAATGGCCATCCATCGTCATCTGATGGAACTGATGGAAGTCTTAGAGAGTACAAGGATTACATAGATATGAAGAGTTACCTCAATAGGTATTTGATATTATTGTTTTATTTTATTTATCTTTCCAGCTCTCCATCAGATAATGGCCATCCATCGTCATCTGACGGAACTGATGGAAGTCTTAGAGAGTACAAGGATTACATAGATATGAAGAGTTACCTCAATAAGTATTTGATATTATTGTTTTATTTTGTTTATCTTTCCAGCTCTCCATCAGATAATGGCCATCCATCGTCATCTGATGGAACTGATGGAAGTCTTAGAGAGTACAAGGATTACATAGATATGAAGAGTTACTTCAATAAGTATTTGATATTATTGTTTTATTTTGTTTATCTTTCCGGCTCTCCTTCAGATAATGGCCGTCCATCGTCATCTGATGGAAGTCTTAGAGAGTACAAGGAGTACATAGATATGAAGAGTTACCTCAATAAGTATTTGATATTATTGTTTTAATTTGTTTATCTTTCCAGCTCTCCATCAGATAATGGCCATCCATCGTCATCTGATGGAACTGATGGAAGTCTTAGAGAGTACAAGGATTACATAGATATGAAGAGTTACCTCAATAAGTATTTGATATTATTGTTTTATTTTGTTTATCTTTCCAGCTCTCCATCAGATAATGGCCATCCATCGTCATCTGACGGAACTGATGGAAGTCTTAGAGAGTACAAGGATTACATAGATATGAAGAGTTACCTCAATAAGTATTTGATATTATTGTTTTATTTTGTTTATCTTTCCAGCTCTCCATCAGATAATGGCCATCCATCGTCATCTGATGGAACTGATGGAAGTCTTAGAGAGTACAAGGATTACATACAGGGTGTCCCAGAATGATCTATACCGGGGAAGATGGAATTTTTTAGGTATGAAGGGCATGTTGAATGGTCATATTGTTTTGCATTTTAAGTTCTATATATATTTAGCTTTCTTAGATTTTTTAGATTTTAAAAATTGGACGTTTCTAGTTGAAGTTATAGAAGATTGCGTAAAAATGGTGAATTCTAAGTTTTGACAACGCAACCTATTTTGAAAATCTGTAACATTACTAACCGTCTAACCGTTCAGCACAAAGTTATTTGGAAAAAGTTATGCAGGTATTTTAGTTGTGCCCTGTTCATATTTCCACGAAATAGCCGATATCTATCTATTATTTATGACGTTGCGAAGCAATCATTATATGGAATTAAGGATTTGTGGCCTAATCCAATTCTCTCTTTGGCGGAAGTTTTAAATATAGTTATTGTGGTGTGAGGTCCATGTCATTTGAAATGCTTGCAGAGATCGAACTGGTTGTGGTATAGAAAAGACGGCTCCTGGATTTACTGTACAGCAGCGTGGATTTCTTTCAAAAACTTACTGGCAAACCGGCAGTTATGTTGAGACGCAAAGAAGATTCATTAGACGATAGTGTATAACGTAAAGAAGTTTGACGAGCACGGAACTGTCAGGAATCGGCAGAGTGAAGCTTCAGGTGCTCGTACGACTGTAAGAACTAGAGCGAACATTGCAGCTGTCCGGCAAGCTTTAAGGCGCGACTCCAACAGAAGTTGTCATCGAAATGCTGTGCCAAACATCCCACGTTCTTCATTTAATCGTATCGTGCCATAGGTATGCGAGTCGTTTTTCATCGATTTTACATTATTGCATGTCACGCCAAAACAAATAAAGGTAGCGTGCTGAAATTAACAGAATAAGTAGGAGGTCATAAGCAAGATCAGACCTACCAAATGTGTAACAACCAGAAGTAAGAAGAAATAGCACACACTGCTTGTGTGTAGGTAAGCACAAAAGAAATGGTCAAATTCTTTTGTATATGCCTATTGTGATTGTGCAAGCGTGACCTTGTATGCAGATACACTAAGATGCACACTGCAATTTCAGCTTTTCCACCTATATCTATATGAAGAAATCATATGTTTTTGCTAACATGAAACACTAGAATTGATATTGACGCTTAAATGTCATTTAAAACAATCATAATGACAGCATTTAACCTAAGAAATATAATGAAATATAATGTAGGCCTACAATACTACATGTTAACCATGTTGACTATAGAAATCAAAGGGCATTACATGCTTCAAATATCTCTGAACAAGCATCTTTAAAAATGGACTGATCTTTGTAAAAATGGTGTCAAAAATTATTGGAAAGAGCTATCTACTTTGTTTTTTCAGTACTTACTGCCAATCACATGTTCATTTGTATGTAAAAGTTTGAAGAACAACATTAGAAAAATACTGCTACTACAGGGGTTAATTTAAGCAGAACCCAAGCTTGTAATCACTGTTAAAGTCAATCTTAAAAAGTGGAATGATCATGGAAATCATCTCCTCTGAGCTCCTGGTGCATTTTTTGTCATCCTAAAGATGATTATTTTGAACTATATCATTTGTTCATTTCATACGATAGAGTTTTGGCCGACTTTTTTACACTTTTCACATCCAGGGTGAGTTTAACAAACTTTCATTCACTTTCTTAGGAATCCATTACATAACACTACTCAATATCAAAAACTTCATTCACAAAAAATAGATCCTTACACAACTTAATCTTTGCCTCAGGGATATTGCTGAGAATCTTAGCTTTTATATGATACCCTATTTGTTAGGAATTATCTTCAAATTCTCTTAGAAAATTAAAAATAAGTGATGCTATATGAGCTCAGTTGTTACGCATTACAGGCCAATATGAGTGCCTCGTTAAGAAATTAAGTGCTAAATAAGTAGTTAATTAAGAACTTTATATTTGTTTTTTTGGCTGAAATATATACCTTAATATCTTATTCATAAAAATAAACAATTAGAATGATGTTAATAATAGTCTAGACTGAATTCTACCAATTAAAAGATCAGTGGTGGGTACACAATGCAATTGGTAGGTCTAATCTTGCTTATGACCAGGAGACATGTCCAACATTATAATGCTGGTATCAAAAATAGATACACTGCCCGTCTTCTATTTTTAGTTATTTTTGCAAACACGGTACAAATCATTCTGGGACACCCTGTAGATATGAAGAGTTACTTCAATAAGTATTTGATATTATTGTTTTATTTTGTTTATCTTTCCAGCTCTCCTTCAGATAATGGCCGTCCATCGTCATCTGATGGAAGTCTTAGAGAGTACAAGGATTACATAGATATGAAGAGTTACCTCAATAAGTATTTGATATTATTGTTTTATTTTGTTTATCTTTTCAGCTCTCCTTCAGATAATGGCCGTCCATCGTCATCTGATGGAAGTCTTAGAGAGTACAAGGAGTACATAGATATGGAGCGTTACATCAATAGGTATTTGATATTATTGTTTTATTTTGTTTATCTTGTCAGCTCTCCGTCAGATAATGGCCATCCATCGTCATCTGATGGAACTGATGGAAGTCTGAGAGAGTACAAGGACTACATAGATATGGAGACTTACCTCAATAAGTATTTGATATTATTGTTTTATTTTGTTTATCTTGTCAGCTCTCCTTCAGATACTGGCCATCCATCGTCATCTGATGGAACTGACGGAAGTCTCAGAGAGTACAAGGAGTACATAGATATGGAGAGTTGCATCAATAGGTACGGCGTAACTCGATATACAGTGTGGTTTGATAACACGCCACCACCTCCACCACCTCCAAGAAGTCTTGGATGACTCAAATTTGGACTGGAAACATAGTGTCCAAAATCAGGAGAAGCTTGAGGTTGTCCCGACGACAATCTAAGCATAGATTATGCTTGTCCTCAACATATTTCCACAAAAATGTTTGATTTGTTTAGTACAAAAAAAAACCCAATTTTTTTAAATGTTTTTATTCCAGATTCCGAAAATCCATATTTAAAGCAAATGCTAAATTTATTTTTATCCAATGTGATCCAACCCGCTATCCTTGTAACTTTATCACATTAAAGCCTTAATGTACGATTTCCATCAGATTTTAATTTTGTTATTCTGTACTCAAAATGCAGCAAAATAATAATTATTAGAAATCACTGTTGGGAAGCATTGCTGTGAAAGAGACCCACTGGCTATTTTGGCTGTTTAACATGCAGTTTTATGGGGGATTTAAAGTCATAATTATGAATTTATATGTCGATATTGCTCAGTTTACATGACAAACACAACAAATTTGGCTGATTCCATTTAGGTACAAGTTAGAACTTGTGTAAACAATACAAATATGCCAAAAATAAATCAGGTTTGAAAAACATTAACCACTTTCTTATCATAAGATCGTACATTATGACTTTAAGTTGCTTATCATTTTGTGACCTTCGTTGCAGAACATTTCGCTGCCTTTTTGTAACCATGATACTGCGCCTCTATCCTGGTATGTATGTAATCTTACAAGCTTGATCCTCTGCTTTTGTGCTGTGAAATCACACATGGCTTTAACCATGACCTTCTTATTTAAACTTAGTTCATATGGTATCAAAGGTAAAGCTATTTGGTTTCGATCATATCTTAATGGTAGATCTCAAGTTGTAAATATAAATTCTTCTCCATCAAATTTAAAAAAATATTGATATTGGTGTTCCACAGGGCTCAATATTGGGACCCTTATAATTCATAATATTTGTGAATTCATTACCAGAGGCTGTAAGTAGCAGTTGTAAGTGTGTAATGTATGCAGATGATACTACTCTTTTAGTAAGCTCATCTGACCCCACTGTTCTGGGAAAAAATCTAAATGCAAATTTAAAGAAAATTGGTGACTGATTGCAGTCTAATCATTTTAACTCTAAATACTAAGAAAACTAAGTTGATGTTGTTTGGAACAAGGCAAGCTTTAATTATGTATAAAAACATATCCCTCATTTATAAATGTGTGAGCATTGAAAGAGTTAATAAGTATAAGTATTTAGGAGTTTCATTTGATCCACATCGTACTTGGGATGAGCATGTTAGTTATCTTTCTTCTAATGTATCAAAACGTATAGGTGTTATTTATAGAGTGAAAAAGTATCTTCCTGTTAGATCAGTTAAAACACTTGCCCAAGCCCTTGTCTTTCCTCATTTTGACTACTGGAGCTCTGTTTGGTCAAATTTTAGTGCTTGTCACAAAAGATGAGCTTGCCCGTATTTTACTTTCTGCAGACATAGGAACACCAGTGTACAAAATGATGAAAGACCTGGACATTATTTGTCATCTCAATTTACCTTCACCTCCTCTACTCATTCTAAGAACACTCGAAGTCAATCTCATGACTATTGGTTGTTCCAAGGTGGAAATTATCTTCTGGGCAGAGAACATTTCATTATAGAGCTGCCACTTCATGGAACAGACTTCCTTTTAATCTCTGTGCCAATTTGGATTCACTAAGCTTACATGAATTCAAGAATGCCTTATAATTCTGTCTGTATTTAAGACATTAATAAGGAACTTATTATAACCCTCCTCATTAATTTGTTAATTTGAACTTGTCCTATATTTTCATGTTTGTATATTAATTATTCACATTCTTATAATGTTATTTGTATATGAATCTTATGTTATCAGGGCTTCCAGGGAGACCAGTACTTTTGTATTAATGGAATTTTCCTGAATAAATAATGAACAAATAAATAAATATACATCCCCAACTAGTATTAAGTTTGTGCCTTTTCTACATAAACCTCAAAGTTTCTTCACACGCGTAAATACATACATTTAGTATGATGATGCAAAACTAAGCAACACTGGTACGAAACAGAATAGTAAATGACTTACATGACTACAATGCTTCAAAACAGGCTGACATTTCAACAAAATGACTGTTTCGTTTACATTTCATAGAGAATTGTGCGGGAAAAATTGAATTTTGCGAAGCAAATGAAATTGTGTGGGGAAAGTTGTGGCGCATCACACGATTTCGCGCCACAAAAATCGTTGGACGATACCAATAAGATGGCGAATCAATTATATCAGATGAAGTCCAGCTTTCCACAAGGTGATTTAATAGGCAATTGGTTGTCATGATGGAAGTACAGTAAAACCTCATCGGATACAAGAAAAACCCTGTTATAAAGAAGTATTTTTCCATAACCAAGATACAAAATTCTTTTGTTATTTATTGTTTTTACAACCCTGATATAACGAAATGTGGATATAAAGAACTAATTTCTCTGTCCCTGACAACTTCGTTATAATGAGTTTCCACTGTATTAATGTCATGGTTGAATTAAGTGGAAGAAAAAGTATCTTTTTGCATTTAATTTTGGTAATATTAATGCTCTCTCTTTCTGTATTCTGGTGATAATTATCTGTATTGATGAGGCAGCCATGAGGTAAACATCTACAAATGATATTAGTGTTCATTCGGTCGGTCAGTTGGCATGACGTCACTCGCGATAATTCATCGCATTGGTTTTTTTTGCAGAGATTTGGCTGTTCCATCTTGCGCCCTCTGATATGAAGGGGATGCTTACAGTGAGTACTCAATGTGAGAAATCACAAAACATGTCATAAAATATAAATACTTCTTGGTCTTTGTAAAACAATTCAAAAACGTTGATCAGGCAATCAAAATTCCAATACTTACAAAACAAAGGCAAATTTGTATTTTTTATGCTGAGAAAATTGACTGGAACTGAAAGAAAGCCCTGTACAAAATAAACTTTGTGAGGTTGTCCTCTTTGACAGACGTGAGAAATGGGTAAGTGGCAAGTGCAATAGATGGAACAACCCGACCAAAAAAAATAAGTACCTACCGGTATCTACTGCTGATATCATTATTAATAATTATGGCTATCTGTTTATATTAGTATTGATGAACTTATGAAGTAACTAACTCCTAATAAAACTATAGAACTTTTCAGCAGCCACTTCATATATGCTGACATGACTGATATCAGCAGTAGATAGTTACCTCATCAATACTGATATCAGCAGTAGATAGCTACTTCATCAATACTGATATCAGCAGTAGATCGTTACTTCATCAATACTGATATCAGCAGTAGATAGTTACTTCATCAATACTGATATCAGCAGTAGATAGTTACTTCATCAATACTGATATCAGCAGTAGATACCTACTTCATGAATACTGATATCAGCAGTAAATACCTACTTCATCAATACTGATATCAGCAGTAGATGGTTACTTCATCAATACTGATATCAGCAGTAGATAGCTACTTCATCAATACTGATATCAGCAGTAAATACCTCTTCATCAATACTGATATCAGCAGTAGATGGTTACTTCATCAATACTGATATCAGCAGTAGATAGCTACTTCATCAATACTGATATCAGCAGTAAATACCTACTTCATCAATACTGATATCAGCAGTAGATGGTTACTTCATCAATACTGATATCAGCAGTAGATAGCTACTTCATCAATACTGATATCAGCAGTAAATACCTCTTCATCAATACTGATATCAGCAGTAGATAGATACTTCATCAATACTGATATCAGCAGTAGATAGCTACTTCATCAATACTGATATCAGCAGTAGATGGTTACTTCATCAATACTGATATCAGCTGTACATAGCCACTTCATCAATACTGATATCAGCAGTAGATAGCTACTTCATCAATACTGATATCAGCTGTACATAGCCACTTCATCAATACTGATATCAGCAGTAGATAGTTACTTCATCAATACTGATATCAGCAGTAGATAGCTACTTCATCAATACTGATATCAGCAGTAGATAGTTACTTCATCAATACTGATATCAGCAGTAGATAGCTACTTCATCAATACTGATATCAGCTGTACATAGCCACTTCATCAATACTGATATCAGCAGTAGATAGTTACTTCATCAATACTGATATCAGCAGTAGATAGCTACTTCATCAATACTGATATCAGCAGTAGATAGTTACTTCATCAATACTGATATCAGCAGTAGATAGCTACTTCATCAATACTGATATCAGCAGTAGATAGTTACTTCATCAATACTGATATCAGCAGTAGATACCTACTTCATCAATACTGATATCAGCAGTAGATAGCTACTTCATCAATACTGATATCACCAGTAGATAGCTACTTCATCAATACTGATATCACCAGTAGATACCTACCTACATGAGAGCCAACTTGGGTATGCACAGATATTTGTGTGATACTATGCAAAGACCACACGCTTACGGCGCAAAAACAGTCTTTAAGTGTGCAACCATGTAGTTCCAATAATTGCAACTCACGGCTCCGACCGTGAGTTCCAAGGAGCTATGTGTATGTGCCAACGCAATTTAGCGTGCATTCTTAGTCAGTGGGAGTGGTCTAGTTCGTAGACACATTTCTGATTGGACAATCGCATGATTTGGTGCCGTCTATCAGGCCGTAGAAGCGACCCCACGTCATCGTGCGTCTTGATAATAATGTAACACGCATGTAGAGTGCGGCGTATGTATCGCGCTGGATGCGTAGACCAGTGCGGAATACGCGAACTCGCTAGCAATACGCACAACAGAATATGTGAAGTTGTAAACAAGTTTCGTTCATTTTATAATGAGGGGAGTTTTTATGACGGTAACTTAGTTTTTGCTTAAAAAATTTGTTTATTTTATTAAAATAATATTTAACTGACTAAGAATGAGAATAAGCGATAGGAATTTTTATTTTGCCTATCCTCTACCTATGATGAGCGACAGGCAGGTCCAATATTTTTATCGTAGTGGATACGGCTGCGCCGGCATCCACTACTCAAAATATTGGACCTGCCTGTCGCCTATCACACGGTAGAGGATAGGCAAAATAAAAAATTCTATCGCTTATTCTCTAATTCATCACCATTCACATATGTACATAGTCGTGGAGTGGACTTTTCACTGCTCATAAAAATCGCTCAAATTGTCTTTTTAAATATTTCTTTGGACAAAAACTGATGCATAGAATAAGTTTAGCAATCACAGATGACATACATCAGTAACACAGGTTTCTAAAGTGAGTATTTTACCAGATATACTAATGCAAACTTGCCAAAATAAAACCCTGGAGGCACCCTACGGGAGTACCTACAACTTGAGAACAAGTCCTCAAACGTTCGAAATTTGTAGTTACTACAACTAGCAACCATGTTGTTTCACTTATAAGATTAAGATTCATATCATATGTATACATGCATTCACATGTAGGTTAGGTCAACTACATGTATTATCACAACATGTTTATTCCATGATATTTACCAAAATTTCAAATAAGCAATGACTGAGTCTCAATGATTGTTATTACAATTGATGAAGTATCCATCTTCTGCTGATGATCAGCAGACCACAATTATTGGGGAGGGGGCAGGTATGATAGTGTACTCCTGCAGCTGCATGAAATATAATAGCATACACATACCACTTATTCCTCACAATACTCCCTGTACAAGTTTAGCCATATATCCCTCTGACAAGAAAACTTCAAATCCAATTTTTCCCAAAGCAAGGTTTGGTCAAATACATTGGGGGGCGTGAGGGGTGGTGGAGTAATGCATGTGTGAATTGCATTGAGTGTCCCCTTCATCAATGAAGTTGTTATTGACTACAAAGCCAAAAAATTTAGCGTTTTGACAGTGATCAAGTTGATATAAATGTTACTGAAATTAAAAATGGAATCTTGATTACACTGACAAAGAAGACTGTTAGGGTTCAGAGTTCAGACGTTAAAACTTTTGCATACTCACATTGAGCAAATATGTTAATCCTCTGCATGTTAGCCATAGGCTCAGTGGCGTAAACAGCGGGGGCAGCTGGAGCCCCCCATTTTGAACCCTTGCCCCCTGTTTCCACCCCCCCCACCCAATATGAAAAATGAGAGTTATTAATTAACCTCATATCTGGTCATTTTAACCTTAAAAAACACAAATTTTATTCCACTTTTTTACCATATGTCACCAGTTTAGCTTCAATATGCCAAAAATGTTCGCGCGCTTTTGTACCATACACTTCTTTTGTCGCCAAAAGGTGCTGGATTCCCCTCATTTATTATGTTTGCCCCCGCTTGCCCCCCCCCCCCAAATGAAAATGTCTAGTTACGCCACTGCATAGGCTTCAACCTAAAAAGTCCCCGGTTTTGAGATATTTTCTCAAAATATTAATATCTATCTGAAGAACCAATAAAACATAAAACTAGGCTTGTTTGTACTCATTTTAATGCATTTTTCATGAAATTCCAAATATGGTCATGGAAATTCTACAATTTTTTAATTGAAAATTAACTTGTCGTCTGTAGTCGACTCCCGCATGGAGAGAGTAAGTTCCAGAAAAAGTAAAAACAAGTTTTGTAATGTCTGTTTCAAGACCGTGTGACTTTATAGAATATATATATTGCCTGCTGCAATAATTTTTAACCTACATACCTTACATATGTTTATGCATTTTGGGCATGAAAGTTATCTTGAGTTTGTACTTAAATTTTGACCTCGATATAGTTGCTACTATTTGACAACTAAAAATGCTGAAGTCATGCAACCTTAGCTAGTTATCTACCTCCAGTCAGTTTTGGAGTTCAGTGTGTGCTGCTTTGATTTAGCATTGTTTCTTGCTTCTATCGTATCGTACGCGTATACACACACCAAGTAATGCTAAGCTAACATAGAATACGCTGAACTTCAAAGCTAGTGCCGCTGAGTTGACTAGAGGTAGATATAGATTTATGGCACTATTTTATAGAATCTACAAAACTTGTGTCATATTTCTTTGTCGCCATCTTGTTGTAATCCATGTATAGAAACACACACAGGGTCTATCCCAGAGTCTAAAATCCTCCTTTCATTTCCAGTCTCACATTTATCAGGTGTGGTCCCTTTCATTTCTGTATGTATGGCATTGTGTACTTCTGTGTAAGTACCTGCCGCATGAGATTTGTCCAGAGTTACATCTTGCTGGAAAAGAGGTCTTCTTGATGAATTTTGATTTCCTTCAATATCACAAGATATCATTTCACCTGATGTTGTGAATTTGATATCAGTTTGATTCTTAATGTTAATGTTTGACTTTTGATTAAGGTCTTGGGTGTGAGTCCTATCAAAAGATGGTGAACAACAAGATTTGGCAGCTGCATTTGTGTTCTCTTTGGAAATGCTATCTATCAGGATTTCATTTATGCTGCTTTCTGGTATTGCACTGGACAAAGTTGAGTGTGCAACACCACTCTTACTACAGTTGTGTATCAGAGTAGCTGCATGGGAGCAGGTTTGAAATGGTACTGTACCGTGATCATCACACCTTGAAAACATGGCATCATTCTCATCGAGATCACTGGAAGTTGTATTGAGTAGTTCATTATCTGTAGAGAGAGCATTGTCTTCGGTCAGAGTGACATCACCTTCTGACCTCTGTTCCTGACATATAGCATCATAATGGCAAGAGGTTCTGTCTTGAGTTGTTTTCATTATTTTATTGTTTAAAGAAGAAGTCCTGTCTGCAGTCAGAGTGACCTCACCTTCTGACCCCTGTTCCTGACATGCAAGAGATATAGCATCATAACGGCAAGAAGTTCTGTCTTGAATTGTTTTCATTATTTCATTGTCTGGAGAAGAAGTCATGTCTGCAGGCAAAGTGACCTCACCTTCTGACCTCTGCTCCTGACACAAAAGAGATGGAGTATCACAAGGGCAAGAGGTTCTGTCTTGAGTTGTTTTCATTATTTCATTATCTGGAGAAGTCCTCTCTTCATTCAGAGTGACCACACCTTCTGATCTCTGTTCTTGACATGCAAAAGATGTAGCATCATGAGGGCAAGAAGTTCTGTCTTGAATTGTTTTCATTATTTCAGTGTTTGTAGGAGCCTTGCCTTGAGTCAAAGTGACCTCACCTTCTGACATCTGTCCCTGACATGAGAGAGATGTACCTTCACGAGGACAGGAAGTTCTGTCTTGAGTTGTTTTCATTATTTCATTGTCTGGAGAAGAAGTCCTGTCTTGAGTCAAAGTGACCTCACCTTCAGACCTCTGTTTATGACACGCAAGAGCTATGGCATCACCCGGAAATGGACTCCTATATTGAGTCATACTGGAAGATCTAAACGTAGTCACATCACTATCTGATAGTTGATCATTGCTTTTGGATGGCACGTCATCTGGCGAAACACTTCTTTTTTGGTCTCTAACAAAATCTACAGAAGCTAAAGGAGTGACATTAGCTGATCTCTCATACATCTCATGACAACTGATTTCTGATGTCATTTCATTAGGTGAGAAGGTTGTCCTTTCTGAGGCTCCTGCGATGAAGCCAGTGGAGGCTGATGGTACAGCAATCGGTGTTTTATGGAGCTTTAAGTCAGGCGATGACACAGTAGCTTCTGGTATTGTGCAGATGTCATGGTGATAATGGCCATCTGGTGAAATGAACAAAAACATTGTAGTTTTTACATCTCTTTCATTTTAACAGTACTCCTATGGGTAAAAGCATCCCCTCCCAACTCACTGCACATTGCGGTCCCCGCACTCTGTATACCCGCTGTACTCATACTCATTAGTTAACTTAAAAAACACGCCCTTTTGGATCTTATTTCTTGAACGTTTTAGAGGAAATTTGAAAATTTGACATTTGAAATCGATGCACCCCTTAAGGGGTACTACACCCCTGTGGTAAATTTGTGACTATTTTTGCATTTTTCTCAAAAAATAATAACACACTGGTAATAAAGTTATGTATATTATTGGGGCAAGGAATCCAATTACTACACTGAAATTTCAGTGACTCAAGTCAAGTGGTTCAGTATATATGATAGGAAACTTATCATAAATAACAAACCAGTGTAGTAATTGGATTCCTTGCCCCTATAATATACATAACTTTTGTTACCACGGTGTTATTAGTTTTTGAGAAAAATGCAAAAATAGGCACAAATTTATCGAGGGGTGTAGTACCCCCTTAAGATGGAAGACATGACTTTAATCTTCCACACAGGGAGTGTGAATTTGAAATTTACATTACCTGCGACTCAATTTGAAATCTACACCTGTGTGGGAGATACAAGGCCATGTCTTCCATAGGGGGTTTTCAATAGCCTTGGTCCAAGACTTGGGGGCTCTAAGTGACAGATATTATAGGTCTATCATCATTGCTTGTACCAAAGTATATCCCAATATTATACAACCCCCTCATTGCATTGATCAATCACCAACAAATGTGCTGATAACTCACAGTGGTTTCTTGGATATTTATCACTGTGTAATAGGTAGTCTATAATGGAGCCCAGGTTGCACCTAGCACCACTTCTAATAGTTGCCCACCAATCTGGTTTTGATTACAAATTGGTCAAGTCTTTTTAGACAACTGGCCTAAACATAATTATGGTGTTAGATCTAGGACAAAGTAAATAGGGATAAATAGTGCCCTCATACATAAAGTTTACAGATCAACTGCAATTCTACAAAATGGTCTAGGACAAAGTAAATCGGGATAAATAGTGCCCTCATAGGCCCTTTAAACTTAACAGATCAAACTCAATATCCAACAATTGGTCTTTTTAGGACCAAGTAAAGTGCCCTGGCAAGTACAAATGTATACCTTTATCTATAATTCATAATGCAAGATATTTTGACTTAATTTTGGTATCTTATAAGGCCTACATAAATTAAGTATATTAACCATATAGGCCTATTTTACCATAGTATGCCACATACCCCTCATACCTTAATAATTAAGGCATAAGGCCTTCATGAATTTTCATTGATTAAATTTTACTATCTTAAGAATGTCAAAAAGACTTGGACAAGTCTAGGTTTTCAACTGGAATAGCCCAATGCCCCTTCATTGCTCACCTTTCTGTTTCTTTATAATCCTTTTCTCCACATAATTATTATTTTCCTCCCAACATTGCATTTCTTCAATAAGTTCCTCGTCTGTAGCAGAAAGAAATCTTTCCCTATGTCTCTGTAGATCGCACACATCTTTGTCGTCTAAATGGAAGATACGTCCTTCTACTGAGGGCGCTATATTGCTCTGCGCTTGTTCTGCTTGCGATATCTCCGCTTGATCCAAGAAGCTATGACGTCTACATAATGAACAAATATATAAAGAATTAACAATGGCTCACGAGTACGTAGCATTGAACATATACCGTCAAAACTTGCTACATTGATAGTTAGCATATGTGCTTACTATCAAGTGCTTTTAAAACATGCAAACATGAAAAGCTCAATACACAAAAGTGTAAATGGTTTTGAGCAAATCATCGATACACATAGTTAAATACGAACAAGTAAACCTGCAAATATGTGTCTCAACCTGATTAGCTCATTTGGTAAAGAACCAGACTCTGGTAAAATTTCATGTTTTCAAAAGCGATCGATAGTAAGCACATATGCTAACTATCAAGTTTTTATGGTAAACATCATTGTTGCTTAAATGGTAAGCAAGTAATTTTCATAGGGACTCTCTGGGGAAATATGATGGCAATTTGTCTTCACCCTGAATTTTGCCATCTTATGTTAATCGTTGACACAACCAGTTATTTATCCATTCCATCTCCAGTAGCTTCCAGTGACAGTGGCGTATCGTGGTCGCTCGTACCCCGGGGGGGCTACAGAAAAGGTAAATTTTGCTGACCCCTGCAGCAACAGTTGAAAAGAATCTAAAAAGTGGGAAGAGTGGGGTTGAGGATCAAAATTTTTCTCAACATTTTTTTTTAATATTAAATAATTGGTGTTACACATGCCCCCCAATAACCCCCACCCCCTCGAGCGGTGACCCTCTGGCAACCATAAAGGTATATTTTTATTCTTTGCACAACTTTTGTGAACATTTTCTATACTATTTTTCTGCACTTTTGTCTTGCCGCCCCTTCTGCATCACCCTTTTTTCTTTAATAATTCTTTATGCTGCCCCTTCGTTTTCAGCCTCCCCTTCTTTTTTGACTCGTACCCCAAAAGCTCCCCCAAAATACGCCCATGAGTGACACCTCATTCATTAATTCATTGGATGCATTGAAATAGGTATTACTATTTTCCTATAGACCACTTGACATTGTTTATCAACAAAGGCGAGGGATTGGTCTGTCGATATGCTCGAATGTTAGTGGGAGATTTAAAATGCACATGCCCTGAGCAAACTACGATGCGTACGCACACTGCAGGGCAAAGAACAATGGAAAGTGCCATAATTTGTGCGCATACTGCCGGGCAATGACGTCACATGTCAAGTGGTCTATAGTGCTGGTATTCATGCCCCTCCAGTGAACACTGGCCTAATCCTATATTCAGGATCCATGACAATGAACAGATACTAATTGCATTATTCCATTTAAAATTCACACTCCCCTTGTAAAAGATTTAGCTAGTCTTCCACAGAGGGAGTATGAGTTTCAAATAGAATAAACAATTGGGTAACTTCCATTTGAAACTCATTCCAGCTGTGGAAGATATAGGTAAAGTCATGTACAGGGATGTATGGGTTTCAAATTAACCCTAGGCAATTCCATTTGAAAAAAAACATACTCCCTCTGTGTAAGACATCATAAAATTTCCACAGGGGTATGGCAGGTTTCAAATGGTAAAAAAAAACCATAGTGATTTATAGTGCGCTATGCACAGGCACAACGCCTAGACGTTGATCCATAAGCCTCAGCATTTTTTACAACCCATTTAAGATGATGATGATAACAATGATGATGATGATAACAATGATGATAACAATGATGATGATGATGATTGAAGAGGTGGTGATGGCGGCAGTGTGATAGCAGTGGCATTGCACTTTGCATAACTTACTATGTCAAACTAACAAAGCTTTTGTCTATGTCCAGATCTGTCTTTTCACCATTTCCAAAGCAATGAAGTTAGGCCTGAAAAATCGTTTGATTGGAGTAACATAAAAAAAATTAGGGTAGGTCGGTTAATTGGCAATTTTTTTAACACACATTTTAAGCTGTAAATTGCATAATTATGATAAAGGCCTTGGAACTTTTTTGAAATTTTTTTTTAATTATTTTTTTTTTTTATTATAAAAATAAGAAAAAAGTCTAGGGTCTGACCTATTTTTAGGGTCAGTCGGGGTAACACCAATCAAACAATTTTTTAGGCCTTATTCTGTACAATAGACATGAGCACGGTTCCTCTTATGCATAACTTACTTTGTCAAACTAATCAAGCTTTGTCTATGCCCAGATCTGCAAGGCTTGAGTCCTTTCACCATCTCAACAGCTGTGAAATGATTCTGTACAATAGTTGACAGGATTGGGCCCTCTTCTTGATCAACTAAGATGGGACAACGTCTGAAGACTTCATAGCCATCCTTTCCTTCTGCAAGGTACTGTTTGGTGCATATTCTATAAAGCTGTCAGGCAAACATAAAATATATATTTAGTGGGATGGTGTGTACCCAGTGTGTATTAACTCTCTCCACGCGGGTGTCGACTGCACACGACAAGTTTCAAATTTTATTTGAATTTTTCGAACATTTCAGATTTGTAAATTTTATTGACCATATTTGAAATCAGCATGAAAAATGCATTAAAATGAGTACAAACAAGCCTAGTATTGGTTCAGTGGTTCTTAAGATAGCTCTTGATATTTTGAGAAAATTTCTCAAAACTTGGTCTTTTTATGTTGAAGCTTATGAATATGACTAGCACGCAGAGCATTAAATTCAGCCAAAAAGCAACAAGTCCACATGACAGGTTGCTCCTGAAATTAACCTGTTCAACCAGCCTGAAAGTAACCCGTTCATATATTTTATTTGTTACTCAGATTTGGTTTTGATGTATTGGTGCTGTCTTAGTGTCTAGGTACCAGTGGACAGAATTTCCAAGGTGGGCAAAATTATCAAAAAGAGACATGACTGGGACGAGTGCACACGAATCCTGCGGAAATTTAACATTTTATAAGGATAATTGTTGCTTGAAAAGGCCAAATGGAAGATAAACACCAAATATTTGGTCAATTTTGTCCTGGTATTTCTGCGGTCGGTACGCCATTAGTAAACTGGCCTCAAAAAGAAACTTATAATTTGTCACAAGGCCATATCTTAAAATCCTGGCTATAAAAATGAAAAAATTACACAGGATTACTTCAATACTCTACTCTAAACACATGTCAGTAACCAAGCAGTTGTCAACTGACACAACAGTAAAGCATGTCATGGAACACCTTCCTGGACCACATTCACAGCCCAACAGATTTCTTTGGCTGGGTTCCAATTATTCACCTGTGAATGTGGTCCTGGAAGCTGTTCCGTGTCAGTGCATTTTACTGTTGTGTCAGTTGGACAACTGCTTGGTTACTGACATGTGTTTAGAGTAGAGTATTGAAATAACCCTGTGTGTAATTTTTGTTCATGTACAAGCGAATAATTGGAACCCAGCAAAAGAAATCTGTTGGGCTGTGAATGTGGTCCAGGAAGGTGTTCCATGTTAGTGCATTTTGCTGTTGTGTCAGTTGGACAAAAAAAAATCGCAGTGATTTATAGTGCGCTACGCACAGGCACAACGCCTAGGTGTTGATCCACAAGCCTCAGCACACTTTACAGGTTGTCGCTGACCACTACGGCCCCACAACATTCCATAAACCATTAAACAACAATTCAGGGACTTTGCTGCTTCAAGAGCGCACACCCTAGACATTCCACAAATAGCCTTCGCAACCAGGATCAGCTCCCGAGTTTCAGACGGGTTACAACGAGACAATTAGCAGTAAGTTCCTTGTCCAAGGGAATTTCAAGCTAACTCAATTTTTCCACGAGAGCGTAATAGGCACCGCCGGGGTTCGAACCCGCAACCTCTCGCACCATAGTCGAACGCCTTATCGATTGAGCTAACTTGACTGCTATCAAACAGACAACTGTTTGGTTACTGACCAGTGTTTAGAGTAGAGTATTGAAGTAATCCTGTGTGTAATTTCTGTTCATTTTTATGGACAGGATTTTAAGATATGACCTTGTGAAAAATGATAAGTTTCTTTTTGAGGCCAGTTTAGTTATGGCATCCGTCGGATGGACTTGTTAGAAAAATATCATGTCTGAAGACAAAGTAGCCTAAGTGGCTCTATTTTACACACTGTGTTTACCGCAGGGCTGGATCCAGGTTATTGATGGGGGATCTCATGCCATATTTGAGGGCAATTGCGACACTATTGACCATTCTGGGGGTATTTTCCCTGGGAGTCAGAAAATTGTTAATTTTTTGTCAAAATAACCTAAATATCATTAAAAAAATGTTGCCTTTTTTTTAAAAATTTGAAATGCACCCAATCTTTCTTACCTTTCTTGGTAGTATATGTTGAGAATCTACTAATATGGTGAAAGGGTCCACCCTATGGCCTGGTATAGTAGATGGGTGATATCCAAATTGAATACCAGACACTTGAGGGAATCGTCCTTCTTTCTTAGGATGTTGACTCACGCCATTCTCAAGACACTCCAACAACTGCTCACCTGTAATATGAAAACAAGAAACTTAATGCAACTTTTTAAAAATTCAAAATGATAATTAAAAATTTGCACCCCTCCCCTAATAACAGGGATGCCAACCTTGCAACTCAAGAAATTGTACTCACAGACCCCAAAAACTGTATTTTGCCATACAAAACTGTATTTTTTTGAGATCATGTGTAATTTCACTTGTAACGGTTTGCATCGTGCAAAACTCTCCCCATTTTTCGATGGCTCGATAACTTTCCACTTCTCAGAATACTCCCGCTTGTAGCATTGCTTCCTTACGTCGATTTCGAAGTAGACGCCATAATGATAATAAAATGATAATTTATCACGTTCAATTTCGAACTATCGCTCCGTGAATGTTTCAAAAATGGCTACCAAATGTTGATGCAGACCCACAGCCTAACCAATTTTGTGTGGAATACTACGATTGGTCGAAAACCCGGGCTGTTTACACCCCACAACCAATCACAATCGTGCTTTCAGAGATGTGATCGACCGCCTTGTGTAAAACAAAACGTAGTAATTCACAGGGCTCTATATACCGCAGACTGTCTGTAGTCTCATATACCAGCCGTCAGTCGTTTACGTTTTTTTTTCTTTCAATAGGCTAAACGTAAAATCGTATTTTTTTAGGGGAAAACGTAAAATCGTATTTTAAACAAAAAATCATACAAAATACGGCAAAATCGTACTAGTTGGCATCCCTGTAATAAGCACCTCTTGTGGAATTTTCAAGGGACATCTTTCAAGTGACAACTGTCCCTCTTTGAAATTATACAACGAGAAAATTGCCCTAATGTAAACTTTTGGTGCCCTAAATCAACATTGACCTCATTTGACCCCCTTTATGCGACTTGCCAATTGTGAACTCTAAGCTGGGGTAAAGATTCCTTACATCAAACTATACCATTTATACACAAAGAGAATATATTTGTGTGGTTTTTTTTTTTCATGGTAGCTGCTTTGGAATGTGAAAAGCGCCAAAACAAATGCAGTGCCAAAATTTCTACTTCTAGAGTCCCACTACTTTGCTATTCAAAAGCAATGTCAGCTCATTATTTTAGAGCAAACATGGCTTTTTCTAGAATATATTGCTGTCACAAAGACTGGACCAAAATAACATTTAAGAAAAGTGGCTCTTAACCCTAACACGCCCGAGTACTACAAAATACTACTTGATATACGTGCTGTTCGCGCGTGCATCCCACGTGGTGTGATGACGCAATCACCCTAAGTATTATATATAGGCATGGTTTTGCTGGCCAGCGAAGCCAAAGACCCATGGCAAGTGTCGCCGAGCCAGTGGTTGGCATGCGAGGGGTTCGGGTTCGAATCCCACCCGGAGCAAACTTTGTTTTCTCTCTTTATTCCTTTCTTCTTTCCCTTCCCGTCGCCAAAAAGCCCCTGGCGGGTTAGGGTTAAGGCACTGCACAAATGAACCAATTATATAATATTGGATGGCTTTGAGTGTGATACGAGAAAATACCGCCCGAGTCATGTAAATACTGACTGAACTGGAGGCGAGTTTAGAATTTTTTGGCTTCCTCCCTTGACCAAGAAAGTTTGCTACACCCTTGATGAGGGTACTCCACCTATGTTTATTTGCAGTACCATAAGTGAATCAATAAATGGCAGCATAGTCAAATAACATCTCATGTATTATTGCTTCAATAACCTTATCCTGGCTGTGATGGCATATCTAATTGAAGAGTAATAAGGGTACTGCACCTACCGGTTATTTGCAGTACCATAAGTGAATCAATAAATGGTAGCATAGTCATCAAATCACGTCTCTTGAACTCTCCAGCAGAAATGATTGCGTCTGTACGGAATGTCCCGGAGTTGAGAAGCGCCACATCAGCTTTAGTTGTTGACAGCATGATATCGGTTACAAAATTTCCTGTTCAAAATAAGAATAGAATAAAAAGTGTGGAATATTAGGCTACAAATCAGTTTGTCTTAGAAGATCACATTCATAGAGTTTTCAAAATTGAAATTTTGCATATATTGCTTTTTTTTTCCTGAACTTTCAGATTTGTTTTTGGATTTTTTAATGTCATGAAAAAATTTGAAAAAGACATCCTGTATTTTTGTAGGCTTAGCCAAACATTTGCCAAAGGCGACCTTACACATTAAAAATTGAGGACCCAAAACATACTTTGCTGTTCTTTAATGAAATGCTCATTAAAGTTTAGCAGTTATCATTAATAGTAGTTTTCAAAAAGCTCAAAATGTCTCTCTTTTAGTTAGTTTCTTGTGTCCTTATTTAGAAAATCTAGCCTAGCCTCCATGTTTACTTCAATATATCCCCAATATGTAAATGCAATCAAGCAAAATGAGTCGGATGTCGGGAATATTGAGTTTGAGATAAAGGCATCAATAGTATTCAACTTCCTTTGTATTTTATTGTTCTGAGCAACACTAAAATGACTATATCTCTGGAACCATAAGTCTAATCATGATGGGGATTTTAGCAAAATAAAGCACTGAGAATTGCTGATGTAATGAGATTAAAAACAATTACGACTCACTTAGACTCCCTTAGCTTGATCGCATCATGTTATATCCTCTGTTTCTTTGTTCACTTTCTCACTTTGTCACAGACAGACAGACAGACAGACACACACACACACCGACTTACAGATGCCTTTTCATCTTTCCCATTCTTACCTAAGTTAGTTTCTTGTGTCCTTATGATAGAAAATCTAGCCTCAAGGTCTACTTCAATATATCCCAATGTTCCCTCCATTTCCTTGCTCACTTTCTCTGCAATGAAAACAAGAAATACAGCAAGTAATATTTCAACTTAAAAGTTCAGATTCTCTCCAAAACGTGACCTATATTTTTCCACCCAATATTAATTTTTAAGAAGGAAAAACGGTAGTCCAAATGCAATGGCATGTCCCCTCTGACACCTAGTCTGAAGAGCCAGTCTCCACTGGCATTGTGGTGAGTGGGGTTTGGAGATAACCGGACCTTTCCGCATTAGTGAAATGGTTTGACCATGCTGCAAGAAGTTGCGGGTCTGAATCCTGATGGTGTTTTAGTACATTCTTGTGGAAAAATTGAGTGAGCTTGATATCCCCCTGGACAAGGCACTTACTGCTAATTGTCTTGTTTTAACCCGTAAAAAACTTGAGGAGCTGATCCTGGTAGCTAAGGTCATTGTGGAATGTCTAGGGTGTGCACTTCTTAGCAGCAAAGTACCTGAATTGTTTTTTAATGGTTTATGGAATGATATGGGCCATACTGGTCAGTGACAACCTTTAAAGTGTGCTGAGGCTTATGGCTCAATGTCTAAGCATCGTGCCTGTGTGTAGTGCACTATAAATCACTGTGCTTTTTTTTGACACACATTCACAGAAGAAATACAATACCACATGACATCTTCTTGGCAGAAGTCAGGTGATAATAATAATAATAAAAATAGTATCATCTTAACCTGTACCTTTAAATTGTTCCACAATGTCTCTGACATGAGGATCTTCTTCAACTTCACTTGTGACTTCCAGCTTGTCAATTTCTACATGGTTACCATAACAACCAACTTCTATATTTAGCTTGGACAGAGTCCTGAAATCGGTGCCGCTTTTCACTATAAAATGACCGTTGACCTGCATATAGAAAATAATGAAAACAATACACTGTGATTATTATGGATACTGGAACTTTTCCTATGTTACTGTTGACTTCCAGTTTTTTTTTATTTACAAATATGGTTACCATACCAACTAATCTTCAGTAGATAGCAGTGTTGTTAGCCCATACAAGATGCTATCTTCAGTAGATATCAGTGTTGTTAGCCCATACAGGATGCTATCTTCAGTAGATAGCAATGTTGTTAGCCCATACAGGATGCTACCTTCAGTAGATAGCAGTGTTGTTAGCCCATACAGGATGCTATCTTCAGTAGATAGCAGTGTTGTTAGCCCATACAAGATGCTATCTTCAGTAGATAGCAGTGTTGTTAGCCCATACAGGATGCTATCTTCAGTAGATTGCAGTGTTTCAACCCACGCAGCATGTTAACTTCAGTAAATAGCAGCGTTGTTAATCCATATATGCAGCATGCTATCTTTGGTAGATAGCATTGTTGTTAATCCATGCAGCATGCTATCTTCAGTAGATAGCTGTATAATTGTTAATCCATATGCAGCATGATATCTTCAGAAGAAAAGCACCGTTGTTAATCCATATATTCAGCATGATATCTTCAGTAGATAGCAGTGTTTTAACTCTTATATGCAGCATGCTATCTAAAGTAGATAGCAGTGATGTTAGCCCATACAGGATGCTATCTTCAGCAGATAGCAGTGTTAATCACCCATACAGGATGCTATCTTCAGCAGATAGCAGTGTTAACCCCCTCATACAGCATGCTATCTTCAGTAGATAGCAGTGTTAATCACCCATACAGCATGCTATCTTCAGTAGATAGCAGTGTTAATCACCCATACAGGATGCTATCTTCAGTAGATAGCAGTGTTAATCACCCATACAGGATGCTATCTTCAGCAGATAGCAGTGTTAATCACCCATACAGGATGCTATCTTCAGTAGATAGCAGTGTTAATCACCCATACAGCATGCTATCTTCAGTAGATAGCAGTGTTAATCACCCATACAGCATGCTATCTTCAGTAGATAGCAGTGTTAATCACCATACAGCATGCTATCTTCAGCAGATAGCAGTGTTAATCCCCCATACAGCATGCTATCTTCAGTAGATAGCAGTGTTAATCACCCATACAGCATGCTATCTTCAGTAGATAGCAGAGTTTTTAACCCATACAGCATGCTATCTTCAGTAGATAGCAGTGTTAATCACCCATACAGCATGCTATCTTCAGTAGATAGCAGTGTTAATCACCCATACAGCATGCTATCATCAGTAGATAGCAGTGTTAATCACCCATACAGCATGCTATCTTCAGTAGATAGCAGTGTTAATCACCCATACAGCATGCTATCTTCAGCAGATAGCAGTGTTAATCACCCATACAGCATGCTTCTATCTTCAGTAGATAGCAGTGTTAATCACCCATACAGCATGTTAATCACCCATACAGCATGCTATCTTCAGTAGATAGCAGTGTTAATCACCTATACAGCATGCTATCTTCAGTAGATAGCAGTGTTAATCACCCATACAGCATGCTATCTTCAGCAGATAGCAGTGTTAATCACCCATACAGCATGCTATCTTCAGCAGATAGCAGTGTTAATCACCCATACAGCATGCTATCTTCAGTAGATAGCAGTGTTAATCACCCATACAGCATGCTATCTTCAGCAGATAGCAGTGTTAATCACCCATACAGCATGCTATCTTCAGTAGATAGCAGTGTTAATCACCCATACAGCATGCTATCTTCAGCAGATAGCAGTGTTAATCACCCATACAGCATGCTATCTTCAGTAGATAGCAGTGTTAATCACCCATACAGCATGCTATCTTCAGCAGATAGCAGTGTTAATCACCCATACAGCATGCTATCTTCAGTAGATAGCAGTGTTAATCACCCATACAGCATGCTATCTTCAGCAGATAGCAGTGTTCATCACCCATACAGCATGCTATCTTCAGCAGATAGCAGTGTTAATCACCATACAGCATGCTATCTTCAGCAGATAGCAGTGTTAATCACCCATACAGCATGCTATCTTCAGTAGATAGCAGTGTTAATCACCCATACAGCATGCTATCTTCAGTAGATAGCAGTGTTAATCACCCATACAGCATGCTATCTTCAGTAGATATCAGTGTTGACTCTTTGAGCATACATTTATGATATAGGCCTATATAAGTACAGCAGTACAGCATGCTATCTTCAGCAGATAGCAGTGTTAATCACCCATACAGCATGCTATCTTCAGTAGATAGCAGTGTTAATCACCCATACAGCATGCTATCTTCAGTAGATAGCAGTGTTAATCACCCATACAGCATGCTATCTTCAGCAGATAGCAGTGTTAATCACCCATACAGCATGCTATCTTCAGCAGATAGCAGTGTTAATCACCCATACAGCATGCTATCTTCAGCAGATAGCAGTGTTAATCACCCATACAGCATGCTATCTTCAGTAGATAGCAGTGTTAATCACCCATACAGCATGCTATCTTCAGCAGATAGCAGTGTTAATCACCCATACAGCATGCTATCTTCAGCAGATAGCAGTGTTAATCACCCATACAGCATGCTATCTTCAGCAGATAGCAGTGTTAATCACCCATAGCATGCTATCTTGTTAGTGTTAATCACCCATACAGCATGCTATCTTCAGCAGATAGCAGTGTTAATCACCCATACAGCATGCTATCTTCAGCAGATAGCAGTGTTAATCACCCATACAGCATGCTATCTTCAGCAGATAGCAGTGTTAATCACCCATACAGCATGCTATCTTCAGCAGATAGCAGTGTTAATCACCCATACAGCATGCTATCTTCAGCAGATAGCAGTGTTAATCACCCATACAGGATGCTATCTTCAGCAGATAGCAGTGTTAATCACCCATACAGGATGCTATCTTCAGCAGATAGCAGTGTTAATCACCCATACAGCATGCTATCTTCAGTAGATAGCAGTGTTAATCACCCATACAGCATGCTATCTTCAGTAGATAGCAGTGTTAATCACCCATACAGCATGCTATCTTCAGTAGATAGCAGTGTTAATCACCCATACAGCATGCTATCTTCAGCAGATAGCAGTGTTAATCACCCATACAGCATGCTATCTTCAGCAGATAGCAGTGTTAATAGCATGCTATCTTTAGAATCACCCATACAGCATGCTATCTTCAGTAGATAGCAGTGTTAATCACCCATACAGCATGCTATCTTCAGCAGATAGCAGTGTTAATCACCCATACAGCATGCTATCTTCAGCAGATAGCAGTGTTAATCACCCATACAGGATGCTATCTTCAGCAGATAGCAGTGTTAATCACCCATACAGCATGCTATCTTCAGCAGATAGCAGTGTTAATCACCCATACAGCATGTTAATCACCCATACAGCATGCTATCTTGTTAATCAGATAGCAGCTATGTTAATCACCCATACAGCATGCTATCTTCAGCAGATAGCAGTGTTAATCACCCATACAGCATGCTATCTTCAGCAGATAGCAGTGTTAATCACCCATACAGCATGCTATCTTCAGTAGATAGCAGTGTTAATCACCCATACAGCATGCTATCTTCAGTAGATAGCAGTGTTAATCACCCATACAGCATGCTATCTTCAGTAGATAGCAGTGTTAATCACCCATACAGCATGCTATCTTCAGCAGATAGCAGTGTTAATCACCCATACAGCATGCTATCTTCAGTAGATAGCAGTGTTAATCACCCATACAGCATGCTATCTTCAGCAGATAGCAGTGTTAATCACCCATACAGCATGCTATCTTCAGTAGATAGCAGTGTTAATCACCATACAGCATGCTATCTTCAGTAGATAGCAGTGTTAATCACCCATACAGCATGCTATCTTCAGTAGATAGCAGTGTTAATCACCCATACAGCATGCTATCTTCAGCAGATAGCAGTGTTAATCACCCATACAGGATGCTATCTTCAGCAGATAGCAGTGTTAATCACCCATACAGCATGCTATCTTCAGTAGATAGCAGTGTTAATCACCCATACAGCATGCTATCTTCAGCAGATAGCAGTGTTAATCACCCATACAGCATGCTATCTTCAGCAGATAGCAGTGTTAATCACCCATACAGCATGCTATCTTCAGCAGATAGCAGTGTTAATCACCCATACAGCATGCTATCTTCAGCAGATAGCAGTGTTAATCACCCATACAGCATGCTATCTTCAGCAGATAGCAGTGTTAATCACCCATACAGCATGCTATCTTCAGCAGATAGCAGTGTTAATCACCCATACAGCATGCTATCTTCAGCAGATAGCAGTGTTAATCACCCATACAGCATGCTATCTTCAGCAGATAGCAGTGTTAATCACCCATACAGCATGCTATCTTCAGCAGATAGCAGTGTTAATCACCCATACAGCATGCTATCTTCAGCAGATAGCAGTGTTAATCACCATACAGCATGCTATCTTCAGCAGATAGCAGTGTTAATCACCCATACAGCATGCTATCTTCAGCAGATAGCAGTGTTAATCATACAGCATGCCATCTTCACAGATAGCAGTGTTAATCACCCATACAGCATGCTATCTTCAGTAGATAGCAGTGTTAATCACCCATACAGCATGCTATCTTCAGTAGATAGCAGTGTTAATCACCCATACAGCATGCTATCTTCAGTAGATAGCAGTGTTAATCACCCATACAGCATGCTATCTTCAGTAGATAGCAGTGTTAATCACCCATACAGCATGCTATCTTCAGTAGATAGCAGTGTTAATCACCCATACAGCATGCTATCTTCAGTAGATAGCAGATATGCTATCTTCAGTAGATAGTGTTAATCACCCATACAGCATGCTATCTTCAGTAGATAACAGTGTTAATCACCCATACAGCATGCTATCTTCAGTAGATAGCAGTGTTAATCACCCATACAGCATGCTATCTTCAGCAGATAGCAGTATTAATCACCCATACAGCATGCTATCTTCAGTAGATAGCAGTGTTAATCACCCATACAGCATGCTATCTTCAGTAGATAGCAGTGTTAATCACCCATACAGCATGCTATCTTCAGCAGATAGCAGTGTTAATCACCCATACAGCATGCTATCTTCAGTAGATAGCAGTGTTAATCACCCATACAGCATGCTATCTTCAGTAGATAGCAGTGTTAATCACCCATACAGCATGCTATCTTCAGTAGATAGCAGTGTTAATCACCATACAGCATGCTATCTTCAGCAGATAGCAGTGTTAATCACCCATACAGCATGCTATCATCAGTAGATAGCAGTGTTAATCACCCATACAGCATGCTATCTTCAGCAGATAGCAGTGTTAATCACCCATACAGCATGCTATCTTCAGTAGATAGCAGTGTTAATCACCCATACAGCATGCTATCATCAGTAGATAGCAGTGTTAATCACCCATACAGCATGCTATCTTCAGTAGATAGCAGTGTTAATCACCCATACAGCATGCTATCTTCAGTAGATAGCAGTGTTAATCACCCATACAGCATGCTATCTTCAGCAGATAGCAGTGTTAATCACCCATACAGCATGCTATCTTCAGTAGATAGCAGTGTTAATCACCCATACAGCATGCTATCTTCAGTAGATAGCAGTGTTAATCACCCATACAGCATGCTATCTTCAGTAGATAGCAGTGTTAATCACCTATACAGCATGCTATCTTCAGTAGATAGCAGTGTTAATCACCCATACAGCATGCTATCTTCAGTAGATAGCAGTGTTAATCACCCATACAGCATGCTATCTTCAGTAGATAGCAGTGTTAATCACCCATACAGCATGCTATCTTCAGTAGATAGCAGAGTTTTTAACCCATACAGGATGCTATCTTCAGTACATAACAGTGTTTTAACCCATAGAGGGTGTCATCGTAAGTGCATAACATCATGCAATCTTCAGTAAATAGCTAGCAGTGCTGTTAACTCATACAGCATCCCATCTTAAGTAGATAGCAGCGTTAACCCACACATCATGCAATGTTCACCCATACCGCCGAACTATCTTCAGTAGAAAGCAGCGTTGTTAACCCATAACATGGCATCTTCAGTAGATAACCTGTTGTCCAACCATATGACAATACTATTTTCAGTTCATAGAAGTGTTATTAAGCCATATGCAGCATGCTATCTTCAGCAGATAGCAGTGTTGTTAATCCATATGCAGTATGCTACCTTCAGTGGTGGATAGCAGTACTTCTAACTCACACAGCATGCTATCTTCAGTAGATAGCAGCATTGTTTTAAATCCATGCAGTATGCTACCTCAGCAAAATCAGTCTGAAGTTAGGCATTTTCACTTACTTGATTTCATAAAACATGTACAAAGCCACATTTTGCATAAAATTCCATTGAAATCAAACATTTATTTCTAAAGATATGAACAGTTGAAGTGTTTCCAAAACAAAATAATTTTCTTTGTTTGGCTGTATCTGAAAATCAATATTCCCGACTTCCAACTGACTTTGCTTGATCACATCACATATAGTGCTACTATCAGAACACAGTTGCTACATAATCTCACCTGTTGTATATCATAATCATGATCATGACCTCCAAGAATCAAGTCTATATCTTCTACATTCTCTGCCAATCTGATGTCATTTGGCATTCTCATGTGTGTTAAAGCTATCACAAAGTCTGCTCCCTGAGATAAAAAAAACCAGAAATGGAGAAATACTAATTCATAAGCTATCAATAATAAAGAAAACAAAGGTGGGTGTTCCCATTTGTTCTTATTGTGTTTTTCATCTTACATTTAGGCCTAGTGTGACATATTCACTAAAAATACTATTTTATTTCGATATACGTGTCGAAATAAAAGGAGAATAGAAACACCGCGTGCGAATCAGAGAAACATTTGCTGTGCATTGGGATCGCGTCGGAAGCTGTGAGCTCCGAATAATTTGACGATTTTGCGGTCCAAAATCACATTTCTTTGACAAAAACAGTTTTGTCGTTTTATTTGACATTGTCGGGAGGCGATATTTATATAGTTTACGCTATCACGGCGAAATAGGATCATTTTCATCCACTTTTATCGCATGCGTGAGAATGGCGGAGCAGAATTCGACAGGTATGTCGCCTAAGTCAGCGTCGATACAATCGGCAGCTGCCAACAAGCATAGCTCTACACGTGGTGAGGGCAAAACAAGCAAAAAAGATTTGCCAGCTCCTTCGGCTGTACCTAAAAAGAAGCCAGGCAAACAGCAGCCCCAGGGCAATACTAGTTCTAATAAGACTGGTGATACTGAATCTGATGGACTGGGTTCAATTGAGAAACTCTTGATCCAGATGCATAGAGATTCACGTGAGCAAAAGGCTGAATTTACAGCCAGAATTGACAAGCTAGAGAAAGAATATGCTAGCAATAGTAATATGCAGTATATGTACCATGACTCCGACTCAATAAGCGGTGAACAGTGTGAAAATGCTTATCCAAATTATGGATATTATGGCGGGGGTGAACATGATGTCATGGATATGACTAGTGACGCTATGAGTGAAACTCATGCTTATGATGATAGCACTGGTGCTATTGCTGCCCCAGAGGAACTAAATGAGCAGGTGCTGAGCACTATTAGTGACTTGGTGAAAGAGTCTGAGAAACAAAAGCGTGTCTAAAGATACACCCCTCCAGCAGCAAAGCCCACGGGCTTTGCAAGGAAATTTGCCGATGTTGCGGAGGTGGGGCCTCCTCTTAATGGGGAATTGACAACAGAGATCAATACCATGTTGGAGATGAAACTGAAAGAAAACAAGATCGCAGAGTTACTTGCAAAACATATTGCACCCTCCAACCTGTCTCGGCTTAAATCGCCCAAGGTAAACCCGCCCATTTGGGCATCAATGACTCCTAAGGCACGTGCATTTGACATACGCTTACAAAGAATCCAGAATTCTTTAACTGGTGGAATGTGTGCTCTTATGCGCTCCATTGGAGATGACAAGCTTACATCAGAGCTGGAAGAGGTGGTTGCACTGCTGTGCAACGCCAACTATGAACTGAGCAATGCTCGGAAGGACCACATTAAACCTCAGTTAAACCCGGCCTATGGCCACTTGTGCCAGACTCAAACTGGGTCAGATTTCCTGTTTGGAGATGATCTCCAACGTAATGTGAAAGATATTACAGAGGAGAAAAAGGCTGTCATGATGTGCACAAAACAGGGGAAGCCATATAAGGCTTTGGGAAGAATCAAGGTTCCACCCCTATTCTACATAAGGCATGCACCAATCCAACTTTCATCAGAGAAGGGACAGTATCGCCCTGGACCTTTTTAGGGAACAGATCACCCCAGATGCAGGCACCCTACACGCCAGCAACCGCTGTACCGTCAGGGATATCAGCAACCGCAGTGGCGGCAAACATTGCCTCCCCAGAAACTGTACAACAGAGGGAAAGCACCCTCTACTCAAACCAGACCAAGCCAGTAGTAAAACCTGCAGAGGTAGGTGAGTGCAGTGATGCAAATATAGTAGGTGGTCGATTGAAGTCATGTGTATCTGAATGGTATAAATATACATCGGATCCTTCGATTATAGAGGCAGTTCAAGGCTATAGATTAGATTTTAAAGAATTGCCCCCTTATCAAACTGTTAAGCCACATCCATATAATTTGTCAGAAATGGAAACAAATGCAATTGATGAGGAAGTGAAATCCTTATTACGGAAGGATGTGATTGAACGTACTCAACCAGAAGAGGGTGATTTTTGGTCAAATATTTGTTCACGTCCCAAGAAGGACGGAGTTAGACGTATGATACTAGATCTATCCCAATTAAATAAATACTTGACCTATCAGCACTTTAAAATGGATACATTTGAAGTTGCAGAAAGCTAATTTCTCATGATTGCTACATGGCTTCAATCGACCTCAAAGATGCCTATTATTCAGTACCCATATCAAAACAGCATAGGAAATACCTGAAATTTCTTTGGAATGGTGTTTTATATCAGTATAAAGCTCTACCAAATGGACTTTCCTCAGCTCCAAGGCTATTTACCAAGGTGTTAAAACCACCTTTTTCCAAATTGAGGAGCCTAGGTTACTGTATTGTTGGGTACATAGATGATACCCTCATTATTGCTCCATCAAAACAGGAAGCAGAACAGGCAGTGCACCACACAGCCAATGTCTTGTCTAATCTGGGGTTTATTATTCACCCAAGAAAATCAATATTTGAGCCAACACAACAAATTAAATTCCTGGGCTTTGTGATAAACTCAAGTGACATGACAGTGTCATTAACAGGAGACAAGAGACTTGATATTAAGAACAGGTGTATTGAACTCTTGCGTAAACAAAAACCAAGTATTAGACAAATAGCTGAAGTTGTTGGGAAAATAGTCGCAGCATCCCCTGCAGTTCAATATGCCCAACTGCATTACAGAGCTTTGGAAATTACATTAATTGTATCTCTCAAGCATAATGCTGGTAATTTTGAGGCAAAAACTGTTTTGGGACAATCTGCTAGAAATGATCTGGATTGGTGGATTTGCAACATTGATCAGGAAACAACTAGGGCACAGGTTCAGGTACCTAATGCAGATATACAGATTGAAAGTGATGCCAGTGGCTTAGGATGGGGTGGTACAAATGGTATTGATGAGATTGGTGGTAAATGGAATGCCCAGGAACAGCAGTTGTTTGAGTCATCAGGCATTAACACCATGGAGTTGCTAGCTGCATTTTTTACGGTGCGAGCATTGTGTAAACAAATGAAAAACAAACATGTTCATGTTAAATGTGACAATCAAACAGCGGTGACTTACATCAATAATATGGGGGGTACTCGTTCAACTGGGTGCAATGCTTTGGCAAAGGAGTTATGGCAGTGGTGCATTGAGCATGATTTGTGGCTGTCCGCATCTTATTTACCGGAGAGTATAATGTAATCGCAGATCAAAGGTCCGCAAATTCCAAGATCAAACGGAATGGATGCTGGACAAGGGTGTTTTTGATGAACTGTGCAGTCGGCTAGGTCAGCCAGATATTGACCTATTTGCATCTAGACTGAACAAGCAGGTAACCAAGTACATATCATGGAAACCTGACCCAGATGCTGAAGCGACTGATGCATTTACAGTCAATTGGGGAAATTTTTTTCTTTTATGCTTGCCCTCCATTCTGTTTGATCTATACTTGCCTCCAGAAAATAGAAATGGAAAAAGCAGAAGGCATTATTATACTTCCTAAATGGCCTACTCAGCCATGGTTTGCGAAAGTATTGCACATGCTGGTTGCCCAGCCCATTCTCTTGCCCAAAGGTGTCATCTCTCAGCCCATATCAGGGGTAAAACACCCACTCACTCATAAATTACGCCTTTTGTGTTGCAGATTGTCCGGAGATCACTGCAAGAGCAAGGAGTTCCGCAGGAGGCGTTGCTCATTATTGAGCAATCATGGCGACCCTCGACAGCTAAACAGTACCATGTGTATATTACAAGATGGCTTGACTTTTGCAGTAGATGGGGCACTAATCCTATGCAATCGGATGTAGGCCCTGTTCTCCGTTTTCTTACTGAACAGTTCAGCAATTTCAATTTAAGTTATAGTGCTATGAATACATGTAGGTGTGCACTATCTACATTTCTTATTATACCAGGAGCTCACACAGCTGGTACTCATCCCTTAATAACAAGATTTATTAAGGGTGTATTTCAAATTCGTCCTACATTACCAAGATACAGTGAAGTTTGGGATGTCACAATTGTGTTGAATTATTTGAAATCTCTACATCCAACCAATCAATTGCGTTTGAGAGATTTGACATTCAAACTTACAATGCTGATGGCATTGACTACAGGGCAAAGAGTACAGACACTTCACATGTTAAATTTAGAAGACATGGTGGTTCACAGTAACGACATAACATTTTATTGCTCAAAATTGCTTAAACAATCTAGGCCTGGTAATGTAGGAATGAAAATTGAGTTCAAATCATATAATGTAGATAAGCGTGTATGTGTGCTTTCAGTGCTACAGCACTATATTAGGTTTACTAAAAGTTTAAGAGGAGATGAGCAACAATTGCTGATTAGTTTTAGAAAGCCACATGGTAAAGTTACTAAGGACACTATTTCAGGCTGGATAAAACGTACTATGAAAGCAGCAGGTGTCAATATAGAGGTATTCAAGTCGCATTCAACACGAGCAGCATCTTGTTCTGCGGCAAACTCTAGACATGTAAATATTACAGATATACTAGCTGCAGCAGGATGGTCTGGGGAAAAAACTTTCCAGCAACATTACAATAAGCCTGTTGTGAAACAAAGTGAATTTGCTAATGCGGTGTTGGAGTAAGACACGTAAAGAAAACAAAGAAACTCTACATTCTACAAGTAGCCCAAGGCTCTTACTATGTTTATTAAAAAGTAAACATGTATTGTGTATAAACAAGCAAAAATTGGTAATGGTTGATATTACAAGTTGTCCAAGAAGGACAATACTCTGATGTACTTTTGCATGTATGATTAAAGACTTGTTGTTGGTGAAAACTTACCATTGTTTTCAGTTTGTTGTTGTGCTATGAGGCTAGACTTGCTTTAAAGTCTCCTTTTATTTCGACACGTATATCGAAATAAAATAGGAAGATTAAACGAGAACTTACCTTAGTTCGAAGTTTGATCCTTATTTTATGAAGATATGGTGAGTGGAGGAATAAAATGCCCTCCCTCCCACACCCAAGTCTTCATAAATATGCAATAAGCAAGACAACACACCTTTTGTGAGGTTACCTATTTGGTTTTTACATTATTATTATCAAGCTAGCCTCATTACTTTCAAGGCTGATTCGCACGCGGTGTTTCTATTCTCATTTTATTCCTCCACTCACCATATCTTCATAAAATAAGGATCAAACTTCGAACTAAGGTAAGTTCTCGTTTAATCTTCCTATTATATTAAAAGGCTACAGCAGAAGAGTATATTTTTGCCAACATCAGAAAGTGAGGTCCGGACAGTGCTGTACGGTGCGACCATTTTAGGCGCATTGGCGACTAGATTTTTTCTGATGCGACTAAACCTTCAATCCATGGCGCCAATGGCGACCAAATGTTGAAGCTTTTAATCGCCAGCAAATGCAAAAGATGTACCGGGTACATATGGATGATAATATAGGTTTTGATTGTTTTTAAGCACTCAAGATGGCGTCAAAATATAAAAAAAATTTGATGGAGGTTTTGGGAAACAAGAAGGATGACGATGAAACAATTAAATCAGGGAATCCAACAGCAGTTGATACTTTTAATGAACCTAGGAACCCGGAACTGGAAATGGAAGTAAGCCTAAAAAAACTTAAAATTGTTTTTTTACTTGGGAACAAAATTTGGGCGCCTAAATTGATAAAGTTAGGAGCCATTGGCTCCTCAATCAGTTATTGCACCGTACAGCACTGGGTCCGGAGGACGTATACTATGATCAGCTTGTAATCGCCGCAGTTATTCGGTCTTTAAATTACTGTACACATCAATAAAGTTCCAACTTACGCCTGCGTACATTCACAAAGGCGTGCGCAGAGTCTTAGCCAGAAATCAGAAACCACCTGTCCAAGCAGACACCAAAATTTGACCCTCAAATATAAAACAACTTGTCTATACCCATGGAAGGGTCACTAGGGTCAAATATGTCCTGATTTGGCCTTTACATGTCACTCTGAATTAGTCTCAAGTTCATATAACCTTAAAATCATCTGTTTTTATTTTATAGAGCTATCACATCTGTAAAATCCATTAAATCCACCCGTCTAAAATTAGATTAGGCCGTCTTAAAGACTGGTGGACGCATGGCTGGCTAAGACCTTGGGCGTGCGTCAGTAGCGTGGTTCTCATAGGTGGTGCGCCAAGCTCTGTGTACGCTATTCTATATCAATCCACGATGTTATGAGCCCCGCCTATTACGAGCTGATCAGAGTATAGACAGTATGGTCCAACTGCCAAGAAACACTACCCAAGCAGGCAGCATGTTTCCTTGTGCATCACCATAGGCCTCTGACCCTCTTCTGAATTTGGCAGACAAACCTTAAATTGTTTATGGTGACTCGAACTGATTAGGGGAAATTGTACTTTTGCACACTTGCCAAACACATTTTTTGAAAATGTAAATTAAAAAAACACTTTGAAATAATTTAAATTACCCATTTTTGCACTTTGGGCAAAATGATCCCAATGTGTATCAACTTTTATTTCAAATAGTATGAAACTGAATTATGCAGATATCCTGATAAGATTGAGCCAAATTAATGCTCATTGGGCATTTTTTTTCTTTCTCCCCTGAAAAAAAGTCCAGCATGCCACTGTTTTGTCGTGGTCTTGGACTTTCAAGATCTTGGTCCCAAAGTGGACTTGGTGTCGGAAGAGAACGTCTTGATCTCGGAAGTATAGCTTAGTCTTTGTTTTGGATTTAGAGGTCTTGACTCACATCACTGGGATGAAGTATGGTATCGTGCAGCGGTTCCCAAACTTTTTATAAAGCGACTTAATTTTTGCCTGGCTTATTTGTCGTAACCCACAAAGGTTGGAGGACGTGTGTGAAACCAAAGTTTGAGTTTAGCTCACTAAACATACTACAGTTGGAATTCCAATTGAATGAACACAGCTTTCAACAGCTGTATTTGATCCAACCGTGATCGTATTTTGCGTATTTCAAACTACAACGCGAACGTACAACAATACTAACAATCACAAGTGTGTTGACATGGTTGGATTCACTTCCGCGTTATCCACGCACAGTTGTACATGCTGGTGTGCATCACGCAGTGTATGCAAAAAATTGTCATGCTATGTCAGGCTGTGTTCATTCAATTGGAATTTCCACTGTAGTACCAACTTTACAAATGAAATGAATCCCATACAATTTGCAATGTTAACTTACAAAATAATATGACGCTTGACTTCAAATTACTTCAACATAGCACAGGAAATATTTGAAATCAGGTACACCATACACGATGCAACTTTAGAAAACTTCATTTAAAGTCGGGGCTACATTTTCAATGATGTTTATGTTTAGGGAACAACCCAAAAGTTCGATGAAGCCCTATAAACGAAAGTCCTTTCGTTAGGGAAAAAGGGGGTCAAAAAGTCCGATTACGTTTGTAAAGAAGTAGTTAAAATATCAGTCAAAGTTGATCTTTTTTTAAGGATTTAATATATAATTGTAAAATTTTAGTATTTTCTGAAGTACGATATTGACATTTTACAGTGGTTGCTTCAAAATGATTTCAAATAAATATAGAGTGCAGTACTCGCAACCTACAACTTGTAAGTTCAATAATTTTTTAAAGCAGTTGTACCGCACTTTGATTCTTTCTTATTTGAAAATCCAGCAAGTCCTAATTTTTTATGAAGAAAAATATTTCAAAATAAAATAGAATTATTGTTTCCTAAACGTGATCAATATCCTAGCAATATCGCACCCCTCCACAACTCCATCGACCACAGCGACGGCCCTGTGCCCAAAAGGTTGGAATTTTCGATATTTGACACTTACGTTAGAGGGGAGGGGGTTAGCCTTCTAACGAAAGGACTTTCGTTTATAGGGCTTCATCAAACTTTTGGGTTGTTCCCTTACAAGCTATCTTCATGATTTTCTTTTGCAAGGGTGTTCCTTAACTCGCAAGTCGCACCCCTTTTTGAAATGGCCTGCAACCCAAAAAAACGTTGTGACCCACAGTTTGGGAAGCGCTGGCATAGTGCCTTTCTACTTGATACTTACTTGCTGTTTAAGTTCTTTAGCCAATTTTCTTCCTTGCTCAACATAATCTATATAGGTTAGGTTTTCCCTGTCAATGGTCGTCAAGGTAACAAGCCACTCCTCCTCTACCAAACCAATCAGACCTATCTGTACATGGAAAAAAGGATGATCTAATAAGTTCAGCTAAGTTCATATGTGCTGGTGATAAACAATTTCCAAAAGTTTAGACTGACTTTCAGCAGTTATCTATCATATAATATTGCTCATCATTCTGTCATGCTTACGCTAGTTGTGCGTTGTGTAATGCATGACTGGCGCACGCTTATGTGAATTTACGCGAGTTGGAACATCATTGATGCGCGCAGTAACAAAAGTCTAATAATTTCCGCCTTATATAAGCCGAACAAACTTTAGACACCGAGCATGCCTCACTAGTAAAGTCATCTATAACATTGCTCAGTATTCATGGAAAGTTACTCATGCTGGAACAAACTTTTATATCGTTACATCATCACATTGTCTTCAAAATAGCATAAATCCTACCTTTTTGCCTTTGTAAGTTATCATCCTAGTCACTAAGCCATCAGCCAGAGGTTCTCCAGTAAAGTTATCTATTACATTGCTCAACATCCATGGATAGTTACTCTCACGAGTAAAATCTTGCAGTTCATCAACACCAAAATCTAACAGTCAAAGAAACAATGGATTGATACTTAAAGCCATAATGTGTGATATTGTTATTCTGATCATCTTAGGCTGAAATAATGAAGTAAAATGAATGATAACTACCTAGTCACTTAGCTGTGGAGCTCTATGATGGAATATTGGCAAATAAAACTAGGGATCCCCATTTTTGTTATAAAAACTCTAAATTTTACTGTAATTAAAGCACTTCTGGCTTAGTCTTAGTCAAATGGTATTTTAGTACAACATTGGGCATTATAATCATGCAAAAAGTAGAAATTCCAAAAAAATTGAGGGCGTCGCTGTGGGGCAAAATGCACAAAATCTATGTGCATCCCAATCAAATTGCTTGTTTTAGATGACATGTACGCATAAAGGCGTGGCAGTTATTGATATATCGACATCCATCAATGACTTCCAAGTGTGACGTTACATAGTGAGGGATTACGAGATACAATGACTTCCAATTCCATGTGTGTGCATCCTTTCATCCTGGCACATTTCATGTTCGCACAACTACCATAGTGCACATTGCATGATTTTGTAATCCTGTAATTATTTTTCCTTTATTAATATCTGTTGAATTTTTTTGTCACCAAAAATGGTTCGTTTTGCCATGTGACATGATCTGATCAAATGAGACCAAAATCTACAAAAATTAAATTAATACCAGGCAAAAAATGGAGCAAAAACAATAAAGAAATTTAAAAAAAAACATAAGAAAATGAACATATAAAATGTTTGGAACTTCGCAACCCATTTTACCATAGACTTCATGATGTCAGCATCAGTAAGCTTAGGTTTGGAGCAAGTATGGTATTGTAACAACTCAATTTTCTACATTTCCAACTTTTGTATGAGTGGATCAGATACCTTTTCACATTTTCAATTTTGATAACAACTTCTAGCAAGAGAACTTTACAGAAAAAAAAGTTGATTTTTTGTTGGATTGGCTTTTTTTTGTGGGGGGGGGGGGGGTTAGAGTACATTGCACCTCCCCAGACACCCTGGCTAAAAGGGCAAATTTTCACAAAATTTTTACAGAAAAAAGTGGCTTTTTTTTGGATTGGCTTTTTTTTGGGGGGGTGTGAAGAGTACATCACACCTCCCCAGACACACTTACCAAAGTCATGATTGCCAAACACAGCTGTGTTGATTTTCATAGCATTCAGTACTGGTAGCATTTGTTGTCCTCTTGTAACACTGCTCACTAAAATAGGGAGCAAAAACACAGTCTCATGCATAAGGAAATTGGTATGGTATGTATACATAAGGCTGAATAAAATTAATGTTTTGGTTCTCATCCCTCCCTCCGCAATTTCTGGGATTTGTCAGATTTTTTTTTTTTTAAAGATTTTTCAATTTTTTTAGACTTACTTTGGAATACTTTACGAGAGAACATGGACCATTACCAAGACTTTTTGTGGTACTCCAGGGGATTTACCCATCAGAATCTCACAAAATTGCCTTCTCCTTTCCTCGAGCACTGTTGGAAAAGATCTAAAACTACTAACAATGCTAATTTTACACAAAAATAAAACTCCCTCCCTCATCAATTCATGAAAATCCTCTGGACAAGAACCAAAACATTAATTTTATACAGCCTAATACATCAATATCAAAAAGATGCACTTGTCAGATGCTACATGTGTCTCTTTAAATTTAAATATATACATGTAGCTAGGAATAAATACCCAACTCATCTCAAGTGGAGGTCACTTCAAATAATCCCCAAGTCATATAGTTTAGGAATGTGAGGTTACGCATACAATTTTGCTGCTTACGTGCTTTAAAAGCAACTTCAAATATTTTGACAAAAAGTGTTTTCTCTTTAAATCGCACTATTTTTGCAGTGAAAGAATAAAAATAAAGGTTTCTGCTTAAAAATAAAAGTCCTCATCAGTAAAAATAAATTCTGGTTTCGGCTACGCCGCATTTATTATATATGCTTTTACTGCCTCTGACACATTATTTGGGTGTAGAGGATAGGGATTTATTTCTTTAATACAAGTTTTCTTTTAATTTCTAAATTCCATTCCTTTGTATCAAAAGACTAAAATGAAATAGAGGTCCAATCGAGCCATATATGTGACACAATCTGGTCCATGGAGGCCAAAGGAGGCAAATTTGAAATTGAGATAAAGACCTGCATGTACCAGATCCTGTCGCATATTACCCTTCTTGCACATTTCCTTCAATAAAGCTAAACTAAGTTAAACTACAGCTGATAATTGCTTCTTCTATCTATACAAGGCGAGACAAAAATGCCTATTGCTATTGATTGATTACAAATATCCTGACCAAACCAGACATAGTAACATCTGCTTTTTCTTCCATATATCCTCCTGGTAAAGTACTACAGAAGATATCTTATACTTCCCACAATGCATTTCTCTCGCTTCAATTTTCTGTACTGATTTCTAGCTCGAGTCACTGGCACTAGCGTGTTCTGTGTTAGCTTAGCATTACTTGGTGCATGTACATACTTTTACGTGCACGATCAAAGTGACACGTATGTACATGCAAGAAACAACACCAAGCCAACGCAGCACACGCTGAGCTTCAAAGCTAGTGCTGGTGACTCAAGGTAGAAAGACCACAGTGCAACATAGGTCAATAGTGACAAAAATATCTCAATGAACAGAGCACACACAGATCTTGCAAAATATGCCTATCGACCCTTGTTTAGCCAGTCTATTCTCAATATGAAATCAAAGGAAACCTGTACAAAGTAATAGGAGTGTCATTTGCTGTTTCATGAGGTGATGTTGCAAAGGATTCTGGGATGGGTAAGATATATCTTCTCTGTGCTCCTGGTATAGACTGGCCTAGCTCATAGGATCACAAACATATGCTCATCTGTCAGTACACAGTTCTTTAACCCCAATACATACATAGAATGACCTTTGGGTGTGTTGGGTACTAAAACTCATACTCACACAACTTGAGGTCAACTATTGATTGGAGGTTATTCAACTTTGCCATTGGAGATGAGAGAGATCATTTTGGCTCAGAAGGACCCATGATCACCCATCCATACCAATTTTTCTACAAAAAAATGGACCCATGGCTATACCAGAAGTCAACATTTTGGATGCAAATTTCAAAGTTTTTATAACATTTCTCAAATTTTTGGCAAAATTGGGAAATTTTTTTTCAGAAAAAATTGGAAAATTAAATGAAAAACCATCCAAATACCAGAAAATTGATTGGTTGGATTTGTGCTTTCTACTGAAGATAGCACAAATTTATTGGTTAAAACTGTGATGTCTACTGAAGATAGCACAAATTTATTGGAAAAAGGCCATGGCTGAAATGGCTGAAAATACAGCACATCCCGCATGGTCATTTTGTACTGAGTATCAAGGGTGACGCCATGGGGAGGGGGGGGCAGCATGGGCAATTTCCCCCAAAGAAGAAGGGCAAAAAAAATCAGAAAGAGAAAGAAAAAAGAAACAGAATTTGGTCAAACAGGGGTTAAATTGTGACAATTGTATTGGTTTTCTATACCTAATATTGTTCATTAAAAAGCGACAGCTTCAGGGAGCTTTGCCCCCTGACCCCCAACAAAGGTCTCTGCCCCCTGGACCCCCACCAGAGGGCCAGTCCCCTGGAACCCCTATTTATGCCTTTGCCCCCCCCCTTAATATTCAACCCTGGCACCGCCCCAGCTGAGTATCCCCCCTCCCGGGTCAATGGGTGAGAGAAAGTTGAAAAAAGGGTGACTATAATTTGGTTCACCTCAAGCTTGGTAGTGACGTCATTGCTTCTTCATGGATGCGCCGCAAGCATGCCAATAAACCGCCTCTGTATGCGCGCGTGTACACTCAGCGCGTTTAACTTTACATGCGCGATTCAATACTGCGGTAAGAAAAATATGCACATACATCACTACCGAACTTGAGGTGAACCAAATTATATGTGGACACATATCTCTCATCTTTAGTGAGTGCCCCTCCCTCTGATGAAATGTTGATCTCCACTCAAATATTTTAAACTCTGTGGTACAACCAGGTTTTGTGAAAAAGGTCGCAATTTAATCTCCACCCACAATGACTGATGCAGCTTCCTTTTGACTTCCTTGTGTCATGCATAAACCAGACACTAGAATAGCATGATCTATCAAGACAAATCAATATATAGCACACTGTACAACAGTGCCATGTAGGAGGTTTATTAAATGTAGGTCTTTTACTAAAGTGGTGATTTTCCATTTTCTTAATTTAACCCTATTCTATTACCCCACAAAAGTGGTATATTTGAGTGGTGTGGAGGTATCATATTAACTACTGCGTCGCAGTGTTATTGGTTGGGTAAAAACCAATAAGTGGCATACCATTGACAAGCTTGGACTTTAAGCTTTGAGAAAAACAAGTTTAATATTTAATTATGTAAATATTATGCAAATTAGCTCATGAATAATTAATGAGCTCATAGCCAAATATGATCAAAAAATTATTTTCATTTACAATTTTGAAGTGTATGAGTACATCAACATGATCAATGTGGCATTTTTATGCAGTTTTAAATACACTGCCGTGTTTCTAATAAAAAGAAATCCGAGTTACTTTGGACCATATTTAAAAAGTTTATGGACATTTTTGGGCTATTTTTAGGGCAAAATTTGGCCTAAAAATGGTCAAAATATGCAGGTTTCCAACATTTTAAACCATTTTATGATGTGTTAATGGTAGTTGTATTAGGAAAAACGGTGTTTTGTTGATAGAGAAGTGATAAATTATCCAAACTATTCCAAAGATAAGACCTTGTTTGTGTAAATAATTTTTTTACATGCATATTAAGCCATTTCGTGCCATATGGCACGAAATTGATAGGGGTAATAGAATAGGGTTAATAGTCAAATTCTGTGTTCTTTTCCATTTTCTTAAACTTTGAGATACTAGCATATCTAGAAGTCATCAAATGAATGAAAGGTGTAAATATTCAATATGGCGACTATCATTACTGCAAAATTATGACCACTAATTGGCCCCAAAGACAAGTATTGAATGTTAAACAGATATATTTTGTTAAAGATTTCTCTTATTTCAATCTCATAAACGGTAGGAAAACATTGAAATATGCAAAATTTCCTCAACGTGGAGGTCACATCACAAGATAAGACTATTTAATGTTATAAATTTGGGTTCCCAAAAATTTGCTCTGTGCAAAGGAGGGGATCAACGATTTTTGGCACATTGAAAGGGGATCAAAGATTTCTAACACCTGTTTTAAGAGGGTGAACAATTGTAATTTTACACAAAATAAGGGTTACACAGGTGAGAGAGGCCACAGACCAAAAACAAGGAAAATTACTAAAAACACTGAAAAAAAAACATACAATCAGGGCAAAAATGCCAAATATGGGCTAAAAATAAAAGAAAACACTTAAATTTTGGCAACAAAAAAGAGGAAATTGGTTGAAAAGAGGAACTCTCACACCCCTGGGGTTAGGATTTGGGTTAGGATTAGTTTACACAAACTACTCGAAGGATCTACCAATTTTTAGTAGAATTAATTAATACGTGACAGCCCCTTTAGGCAAGTCATTATTATTGTTCTACATTTGTACTTATACCATACCATACTTACTTATTGATGGATTAAGCGCATCTCCACTAAAAAACACCAATGGATTCTCATGCTGGAAACGTTTGATAACTGTCGCAAAACGTGCAGCGCCCCCCACAGGCTCCTGTTTCCTCTCCTCAATATTGTAGACATCATTGAAATGAAGTATTGTGATAACTGTGGGCTGGTAGTTTGTATACTGCGCCCTCACTTCTTCCGAGATGCGTAAGCGAGTCGGTGATGCTTCATCAATGCTTGAATCAGAGTCATCTAATCCTAAAAATATCAAAAAAATAGTGAACGTTTTGTAAAGATGAATAGACGAGCCATTCAAGATACACACCCCTACATATGTAACAAAAATGTGGACAGTAATACACCACCTGATCCAAGTGCAGATGGGGTAAGAACCAGGGGGCACAAACATTTGGCATTTGGACCCACCCTCCTTGCAGCTGAAGAGCTGTGTTTATGACTTTTGCATCTAAAAGCTAGGGTCTAGGATGTTTTTTTTTTTTTTTTTTGCTTGTCAGTTTTGTTGTCTCGGGGGGATTAATTTGTGCTATCTTCAGTAGACAGCACAAATTTAACCAATCACTTTGTGCTATCTTCAGTAGACAGCACAAATTTAACCAATCAATTTGTGCTATCTTCAGTTGACAGCCCAAATTAAACCAATCAATTTGTACTATCTTCAATAGACAGCACAAATTTAACCAATCAATTTGTGCTATCTTCAGTAGGCAGCAAATATTTAACCAATATATTTGTGCTATCTTCAATAGACAACACAAATTTAACCAATCAATCTGTGCTATCTTTAGTAGACAGCCCAAATTGAACCAATCAATTTGTACTATCTTCAATAGACAGCACAAATTTAACCAATCAATTTGTGCTATCTTCAGTAGGCAGCAAATATTTAACCAATATATTTGTGCTATCTTCAATAGACAGCACAAATTTAACCAATCAATTTGTGCTATCTTCAGTAGACAGCACAGATTTTAAAACCAATCAATTTGGGCTATCTTCAGTAGCAGCGGTCGAATTCGATGGTATCGCATCGCATTTTGCGATGCAATTTCCATCAACTGCTATGCACTTTTCCGAAATGCATTGCAAAAAGTGCTATACATAAATTTGAGCTAAATTTCACGTCGCATTTGCCTCAAAAGTCCCCCAATGCATCGCTATTTGCGGCACGTCGCATTTACCTCAAGACACATCTGGATGATCTGGAATTCCCCGAAAATCAAAAACATCACACACAGGCCCGTCACGCAGATTTTTTTTTTTGGGGGTGCTGATTTTGAAAAAGTGGACTTTTTTCCAAAGGGGGGACGATTTTGTGAAAAGTGGACTTTTCCCCAAATTTGAACCTTTTTGACCAAAAAGCGTAAAAACCTGATTTTTTTGCTCCCTACGCCGCAAATTCTTCAATTTTGGGACTTTTTGTATACTTTTGCAAATTTGGGGAGGTGCGGCCGCACCCCCCGCACCCCCCCTGCGTACGGGCCTGATCACACAGTCAGTATTTCCTCATTCTCGTTACATCTAAGATAATTATGCTATATTCCGTTGCAAAAATAAGACAAAGCAATGTTGGGTACCATATTGCGGAATATGTTGTGGTTGATTGCTTAATATGTCATGCTTATGTTTACTAGTGTTACTCCCCCCAATTATGCGAGAGAATGTTGCCATTGTACTATTTATACACAAAATCATAACAAGTGTTCCTGGTGAAGGGAGTTACCAAAACCATAAGATCAGCGACCTTCGGAAGCTTGCAATATTTTATAATGTCGAGATATTGTTGAACAAAAATTAGGTGAAGAGTTTACTGAAGACCTAATCTGGTTTTATCGTTTTTGAAGGTTTTTTTCGTCTGTGGTATTTTTGCTGTTCTTTATGGTTGTGGACCGACTTTACCAGGTTTGCAAAATTGCAACATTATTTTTCAATGCTCATTCCTCTCGGTAAAAGTATAGGCCTACCCTTTTTTCAAAAGCTATGATCCTGCTTCGTGCATATAATTATATTTGCTAATTGCCCTCAAACTCTGCCCTCGAGCGTGACATGTGATCGTCTGGGGGAGTTATAGCCAAGATTTGTTGACAATGACAGAAGTTGTAGATTCGCTACGCAAATACAAATATTGCATCGCAAAATGCTACGCATTTTTCTTTTTTGCATAGCAAAATAACTGCTATGCAAAATTTGGAAACTGCTATACAAACATGTGTTTTGCATCGCACAAAAAGCTATGCAAAAAAATTGACTGAATTTGAACCCTGTTCAGTAGACAGCACAAATTCAACCAATCAATTTGTGCTATCATCAGTAGACAGTGCAAATTTAACCAATCAAATTGTGCTATCTTCAGCAGACAGCAAAAATTTAACCAATCAATTTGTGCTATCTTCAGTAGACAGCACAAATTACATCAATCAATTTGTGATCTAAACTAGTAGACAGCAAAAATTCAACCAATCAATTTGTACTATCTTCAGTAGACAGTGCAAATTACACCAATCAATTTGTGCTATCTTCAGTTAACAGCCCAAATTCAACCAATCAATTTGTGCTATCTTCAGTAGACAGCACAAATTTAACCAATCACTTTGTGCTATCTTCAGTAGACAGCACACATTTAACCAATCAATTTGTGTTATCTTCAGTAGACAGCACAAATTTAACCAATCACTTTGTGCTATCTTCAGTAGACAGCACAAATTTAACCAATCAATTTGTGCTATCTTCAGTAGACAGCACAAATTTAACCAATCAATTTATGCTTTCTTCAGTAGACAGCACAGATTTAACCAATCAATTTGTGCTATCTTCAGTAGCAGCACACATTCAACAAAACAATTTGTGCTCTTTGATATCATCAGTAGAAAGCACCTTGACAGTAGACAGTACAATTAAACCAATCAATTTGTGCTATCTTCAGTAGACAGTGCAAATTTAATCAATCAATTTGTGCTATCTTCAATAGACAGCAAAAATTTAACCAATAAATATGTGCTATCCACTAGACAGTGCAAATTTAACCAATCAATTTGTGCTATCCACTAGACAGCACAAATTTAACCAATCAACTTGTGCTATCTTCAGTAGACAGCACAAATTACACTGGCAATTTGAGCTATCTTCAGTAGACAGCACAAATTACACTGGCAATTTGTGCTATCTTCAGTAGACAGCACAAATTAAACCAATCAATTTGTGCAATCTTCAGTAGACAGCAAATTCAACCAATCAAAAATATTGGTCTCAAACAAGCTAAAACTGAATAAAAATGTTTATATTTCCAGTATCAGCTGACAGCTACACCAGTAAGCATTACATCTAAGCTTTAATGTTTTAACTCAGGTGTATGTTTTGTGGTCGGTTGGGAACAGGAATTTATCAATTATTTTTGTTCCAGCACTTGATAATTATGTTTGAATGAGAGTGTAGAGAAGGACAAGGTCGGCTGACCAGAAATACATTAATATTTTTGGTCCAGGCTAAAGGACCCTACATACTTTTTAGTGGACACATATTTAATGTAACCTATCTACATTATTTATTCCCAGTAATGTTTAAGAGGGTACTACACCCCTCGATAAATTTGTTTCTATTTTTGCATTTTTCTCAAAAACTAATCACACACTGGTAACAAAAGTTATGTATATTATTGGGGCAAGGAATCAATTACTAAACTGGAATTTCAGTGACCCAAGGCAAAAGCGGTTTGTTATTTATGATACTGAAATAAGGTACCGCTAGGATGTACCTCATTTCCTATCATATATACGGAACCGCTTGTCTTGAGTTACTGAAATTTCAGTGTAGTAATTGGATTCCTTGCCCCAATAATATACATAACTTTTGTTACCAGTGTGTTATTATTTTTGAGAAAAATGCAAAAAATTGTCAAATTTACCACAGGGTGTATTTACCCCTTAAGTTCTAACAATTTGTTTGAACTTTGATGTTGTAAAATTGACAGTATATTTCTACCAGATATTCTACGTAACATATTAACGATTTTTTAAAAACATTTGTTAGACCTCGAACATGGAATGGAAATAGGCTAAATAACATAGATATGCTACAACAAATATTCTACGTCAAATACTTGGAGTCTGTAGCAGCCTTAAGCGCTAAGAAAAGTACCGGTAATCACAATTATTGAGGACAACAGATCATAATTAAAATACTCAGAAGCAATGAGGATTTTTGTCAATATAAATGCTGCACTATCAATATTGATATCAGTTAATATAGAAGACAATCAATGCCAATCAAGCCTAACTACCTGTATTTAATCATTCAATTTATGCAATAGGGTATGTGTACTTTAATTAGTGATCATAGAAACCAATTAATGCCTTCACTGCTCCAAGGTTTTCTTTAAGCATTTTGCTGAAGGGGTATTTTCAAATATTTTGGACCCTTTCAATTGTGAATTTTTCCTCTGAAGTGGTCCAAAACATCACCCCAAATGAAAATGGAACCACTTTAGTAGGCATTGGTAATTTGGTGGGTGGGTACTCAAGTTTGTTTGTGTAGGGGTGTGCCGCTGTGAATTCGTAAATGGACCTTTCAATAAAACTTTTTTTACAAGAAATTTGGACCCATCGATATACCAAAATTAAATTTTTTTACATATTTTGGGGAAATTTCAACAACTTTGACTACAGTGAGGCAAAATTGGGTTATTTCCATAACAAGTGTTTCTATATTCAAATCATGCAATATTTGAACAATGTACGTTTTCAAGATTTTGTACGCGTTTGACTTTTGATTTGAAGGGGTCCGCAAAGTATGTGAATGCGTAAATATGTGTGATCTGTGCCAATATTGATATCAGTTTATAAAAGACAATCAATCATCCACACCTGACCTGAATATGAATTTCTTTCACTTGAAACTGATAAAATACAACTTTTTAATTATTTCCTTCCATTTCTTCTTGATTGAAACATCATTTCACTCTTTCCAACTCTAAAAAGTCACATGGCTCAAGGCAGGTGAAGTAAATTGGCAGTAAAAACGAGTCAGGAATGTGCAAATGCAAAATATTGTGATTACGTGCATGATTTGCATCATCTGACGAGGTGCAAATCTGGGTGTATGTCCAACACAGTCATGTCGCATTTGGTTTGTCATTAACAAGAGCAAATGTGATTTTCACAACAAGATTTTTGGGTAAATCCGACATCACCATAGGATTTTTGTTTCCATTCGAAAACTCTACAGTTTATATACTTCGGACTTAAAATTCAGAAATAATGAACTTGGAAAATGTCCATGTTCTCTTCCATTACTCGATCACCCCAATCCCCATAAAACATAACATGTTTTTTATATTATATTTATAAACATGTTTTGGTTGCAGTCAAAATATTTTACATCTAAATGTCAGGCTACATAGAAAAACCATTATTACAAATTTTGTCAAACTGTTATTGCAAAATAATTTTTGGCAAACATTAAATTGCAAAATATTGTGCAACACTTAAAAACAATGTTTTGCATGAAAATTTCAAAAATGTTCTGTGAATGTTATTAAAATGTTTTAAACCCTATATACCGGTTACCTCGAAATTAAAAAAATTTCTGGAAAAGGCTTTTGCATTTGCTGGGTGACCTTCCGTATTTCGTCAAATAAACGCCCCCGGGGGCGTTACATTTTCCCAAGGGGTGCGTTTATTCAAGGTCAATTTTAGAACAATAATTCCTGTTAAAATCATTAGGTAAACTTAAAACTCACGCTAAAATGACGAACTATGAACTAGAAACACTGACTTCTAATTCACTTCCGGGTTTCCAATCCAGATTTTCGCCAATTATTGACGCTATTATCGACCATGTGAGCAACTTGGTAAGCTTACTACACAAGATAGCATGGAAATATCGGCAATTTTGAAACATCATGGTTGAAAAAAGTGGTGGGGACATTTATTTGAGGGGGGCGACTATTTGACGAAATATGGTAATCCTTACCGTTTCCATAGAGTGTATGACCCAGCCATCTAGCCACACCATCCTTCTCCACTACAGTGCCATGTTCTATTTTATTTACCCTACACATGGAACATGTGGATCCCATGTCTCAATCCTTGTCAGTGGTAAAGAAGCCTTGACTGCAGATGGAATGGTTGCTGCATCGATCATCTGAATTTGTTAACAGCCATCTAAAAAACAAAAAGTGTCAGGGTTAGATCATATTCTCAAAGGAATAAGTGGGCATTATATAATCCTAATAAAAGTTCAGTTTAGTTTTATAATACTTAATAGTAGGACCTATACCGGTACTACCTTTCTTGTTGAAGGTACAAAGGAGTCACCCCAAACCCAGCTATGGGTAAAGTTGCAAGAGTGCCTGGGTAAGATAATATTCAGAATTAGGTTCAGGATACGGAGCCTGATATATAACTGATGCAAAGTCAATAGTCATTTAAACCTCAATCACAATGGGCGATCACATCAAAAATGTTGTCAAAATAAAAAATAAAATTGCACTTCAACTCAATTTTACACTGTTCAAAATAGACAACCGTTGCTCTATATTATAGAGCAACGGTAAAGGAAGATACAGTTGACTCATCAAAATAACTACAATTTATGTGAGCGTAAGAGGTGGGATAAAAGCTGCGAAGGATCTTTGCAAACATCCAAAAGAAAAGTATATACTCAAATATAATTTGTAATTGTAACCTGCATGTGATAGCCTGTTCACTTCAGTTCAGCAAATTACTTCAGCGGTGTCCGCCTGCTCAGATTATTGTGTAAAAAGAACTAGGTCACGCAATACTACGCACTTTGACTGGCGAATGAGGCGCTGATTGATGATGACGTCATTCAATTAGCCAATCAGAACCCCACTTCCGTATACGCCATAAACTGTGCCAAATTGGTAGACCGCTGAATAGCCCGAGGTAGGCCTACCGTACTCACACCTCCGTCACTACGATTAACACTGGCCTTTTTTTCGTACGAAGGTCTGAGGCTCCTGAGCCTATCTGGTCCAGGGTACATACACAGTATCGAATTTTATTAACAAAATATCACTTCTTACTGTTCCTCACGTGAAGATAAGCCTAAAACAAAACATAATTAATTTGTTTGGTGCATGAGTGAAAATTTTGGGTACATTTGAAGAACCTGTAAAATGACCAAATTTGTGAACGTAGCGATCGTCACCATAACAAAAATTAATGTCTCATATAAATAGAGATAACACGGTGGCCATGGTGGCGAAGAAATTTCATTTTTTTGCTGTGAAATGCAGATTTAATGAAGAAAAGAGATACAGGAAGTCTTTGACATAGTGTTATTTTTAAGGATTATACATGTATATCACAAAAGTCAAAACTGAACATGCCGTATTTTTATTAATTAATGCAGAGTGAACCTTTGAAATTATGACATCATTGACATGAGTTCACGGTTCGGCTGCCTGTGTGCCCCGCTTTTTGTAATACTACGGAAGTCATGGCCCTATGGCGAGGAAGGAACCAATAGAGCCATGTGTCAAGCTGAAAACTATGTAGCACTAGCATGCTAGCAAGCGCCCTAGTCTAGAGACAGTGGTTGTGTAGCAAGTTATACAGACAGTAATAGCAAATGCAAATTGCATACCCGGGATTGCAAATGCACACGTGTGTGACTATCTTCACTATCACTATCAGTATCATGCATGGCATGATTAATTTAGTAAAATGATCAAGATGGTGTAAAGACTAAAGTCATGATGATGATGTCTTTGATGACAGTAAGCTTACCGTCATGACGTGGGCGTTTCTCAGTTTAACAATAACACTACTGTCACGTTGACCACTGCTAAAAAGGTATGTTTCGACTTCATTACTTACCACCTTACACGTATTGTTCAGCCATCAGCTGCCGCTATAACAGCTTCAGCTTCAATAATATGTCTACGACCTGCCTTCACTGTCAGTGCCAAAAACAGTGAGAGCAATCTATCAATATCGGAGACTAAAATACAAACGGCAGCTACATACCAGACACATGTGTTGACAAGCTGAATCATCGCACTTCGTGCTCTATTATACGTCCATGGCTGAATCAGAAAAGGCTGCCGCAAGTAAAATCCCCTGAGGCAAAAATAGGGATGACGATATGTCGCCCTCTGGAGGAATGAAACTTTTAGCCAATGAGAAGTTGTATAACAATCCTGATGAATACTTTGATGAGGGTTGGAAAATATAGAGGATCAACAAAATTTTGGGTCCTAAAATGGGAGGGGGAACAGATGCAGGACATTCTGTTTAACAACATGATATCATTAGATATTGGCTACTTTGAGTATGGCTTTTTGCAGTGTTAAATATCAGAAATATAAACAATATCATTTTTTAGTAATTTGCCATTAACTTTGTATTATATCGTGAATTTCAAAAAATCAAAATTTTGTGATATTAGAAGGACACTCCTCGTATTTAGAATGCAATTTGGTGTGTCTGATATCTTTCAGGTCCAACCAAAAATACTATGCAAATGTTGCTATCTGTTTCTGTTCCCCCTCCCATTTTAGGACCCAAAATGTTGTTGATCCTCTATATTTTCCAACCCTCATCAAAGTATTCATTAGGATTGTTATACAACTTCTCATTACGATTGTTATACAACTTCTCATTGGCTAAAAGTTTTGCACCAGGCCAGCCCATGGCCAGAGGGTAACATGAGTAGGTTTGTTTCACCTTGAAGGCAAGGATAGTCTTGCAAATATGGGCCAACTTTCCCCTAGGCCATCTTATATGCCATGAATTAGTTGGACTACAACTGGTATCTTGTGGTCAGTTTATACTGCTATTTCCACATCTGTTGTTTTTATATGGGCCTTTAAGGTCTCAGATAGTGACGTTTTCACATATTTTTTGATATATCAAATTGCATTTTGAATACGATGAATATCCTTCAAATAATTTAGATTTGTGAAATTTGCGATAATACACATTTTATGGCAAATAATTAAAAATTGATATTTTTTTAATTTAACAGTCCTCGAAAGTAAATTGTATAAATCTAATGATATGTACTTAAAGTGTATGTAGCTGGGATGAAAAGCTGTTCATCATATGAAAATTTTGACCTTTCGTATTGAAGATATAGATTTTTTCCCAAAACACCAACAAAAATGTTGGTTATTTTGTGAAAAAATGTATATCTTTAATATGAAAGGTCAAAATTTTCAATTGACGGCCGGCTTTTCATCCCAGCTACATTCATTTTAAGTACATATCATTAAAAAAAAGTAGGTAATGGTGAATCCAAAAAATTTACTTCAAGGACTTGATATCCCGATTTGTCTGATGTGCTCTCAGGTCCCACAAAAAATACTGTGCAAATGTTGCTATCTGCTTCCTTAAGGGAAGGGGTATGAACGTTTGGACAGTATTTATTTTGGGACATTAGAGCACATCAGACATATCGAATCGCATTCTGAATACTGAAGAATGTCCTTCTGATATCAAATAATTTTGATTTTTGAAATTGCAATGTAATACACATTTTATGGCAAATCATTAAAATTGATATTTTTGATATTTAACAGTACTGAAGTAAACTTTATAAATCTGATGATTTATACTTAAACGTGTATGTAGGTGGGATGAAATGCGACGATCAATTGAAAATTTTGACCTTTCATTATTGAAGATATGGATTT